>NC_133128.1:103174946-103476819 GCF_048418815.1 Hemitrygon akajei | reverse complement strand
GGTTACAAAACCCTCTGTGTTTATATTTACTGGTGTGGTTACAAACCCTTCCTGTTTATATTTACTGGTGTGGTTACAAACCACTCTGTGTTTATATTTACCAGTGTGGTTACAAACCCCTCTGTGTTTATATTTACTGGTGTGGTTACAAACACCTCTGTGTTTATATTTACCCGGATGGTTACAAAACCCTCTGTGTTTATATTTACTGATGTAGTTACAAAACCCTCTGTGTTTATAGTTAATTGTGTGTTTACAAACACCTCCGTGTTTATATTTACTGACGTGGTTACAAATCCTTCTGTGTAGATATTTACTGGTATGTTTACATACCTCTCTGTGTTTATATTTACTGGTGTGGTTACAAACCCCGCTGTGTTTATATTTACCCGTATGGTTACAAAAACCTCTGTGTGTTATATTTACCGGTGTGGTTACAAAACCCTCTATGCTGATATTTACTGGCATGCTTACAAACCCCTCTGTGTTTATATTCACCGGTGTGGTTACAAACCCCTCTGTGTTTATATTTACTGGTGTGGTTACAATCCCCTCTGTGTTTATATTTACTGGCGTGGTTACAACCCCTCTGTGCTTTTATTTACCAGTGTGGTTACAGACACCTCTCTGTTTATATTTACCGTCGTGATTTCAAAATCCTCTGTGTTTATATTTACTGACGTGGTTACAAATCCTTCTGTGTAGATATTTACTGGTATGTTTACATACCTCTCTGTGTTTATATTTACTGGTGTGGTTACAAACCCCTCTGTGTTTATATTCACAGGTGTGGTTACAAACCCATCTGTGTTTCTATTTACCGGTGTGGTTACAAACCACTCTGTGTTTATATTTACTGGTGTGGTTACAAACCCCGCTGTGTTTATATTTACCGGTATGGTTACAAAAACCTCTGTGTGTTATATTTACCGGTGTGGTTACAAACCCCTCTATGCTGATATTTACTGGCATGCTAACAAACCCCTCTGTGTTTATATTCACCGGTGTGGTTACAAACCCCTCTGTGTTTATATTTACTGGTGTGGTTACAATTCCCTCTGTGTTTATATTTACTGGCGTGGTTACAACCACTCTGTGCTTTTATTTACCAGTGTGGTTACAGACACCTCTCTGTTTATATTTACTGTCGTGATTTCAAAATCCTCTGTGTTTTTGTTCACTGGCGTGGTTACAAACCCCTTTGGGTTTATATTTACTGGTGTGGTTACAAACTCCTCTGTGTCAATGTTTACTGGTGTGGTTACAAACCACTCTGTGTTTATATTTACCAGTGTGATTACAAACCCCTCTGTGTTTATATTTACCGGTGTGGTTACAATCCCCTCTGTGTTTATACTTAATGGTGTGGTTACAAACCCCTCTGGGTTCATATTTACTGGTGTGGTTACAAACCCTTTTGGGTTTATATTTACTGGTGTGGTTACAAACTCCTCTGTGTCAATGTTTACTGGTGTGGTTACAAACCACTCTGTGTTTATATTTACCAGTGTGATTACAAACCCCTCTGTGTTTATATTTACCGGTGTGGTTACAATCCCCTCTGTGTTTATACTTAATGGTGTGGTTACAAACCCCTCTGGGTTCATATTTACTGGTGTGGTTACAAAACCTTCTGGGTTTATATTTACTGGTGTGGTTACAAATCCCTCTGTGTCAATGTTTACTGGTGTGTTTACAAACACTTCATGTTTATATTTACTGGTGTGGTTACAAACCACTCTGTGTTTATATTTACTGGTGTGATTACAAACACCTCTGTGTTTATATTTACCCGGATGGTTACAAAACCCTCTGTGTTTATATTTACTGATGTGGTTACAAAACCCTCTGTGTTTATATTTAATTGTGTGGTTACAAACACCTCCGTGTTTATATTTACTGACGTGGTTACAAATCCTCTGTGCTTTTATTTACCAGTGTGGTTACAGACACCTCTCTGTTTATATTTACCGTCGTGATTTCAAAATCCTCTGTGTTTTTGTTTACTGGCGTGGTTACAAACCCCTTTGGGTTTATATTTACTGGTGTGGTTACAAACCCCTCTGTGTCAATGTTTACTGGTGTGGTTACAAACCACACTATGTTTATATTTACCAGTGTGATTACAAACCCCTCTGTGTTTATATTTACTAGTGTGGTTACAAAACCCTCTGTGTTTATATTTACTGGTGTGGTTACAAACCCCTCTGTGTTTATATTTACTGGTGTGGTTACAAACCCCTCTGTGTTTATATTTACTGGTTGGTTACAAACCCCTCTGTGTTTATATTTACTGGTGTGGTTACAAACCGCTATGTGTTTATATTTACCGGTGTGGTTACAAACACTTCATGTTTATATTTACTGGTGTGGTTACAAACCCATCTGTGTTTATATTTACTGGTGGGGTTACAAACCACTCTATGTTTATATTTACCAGTGTGATTACAAACCCCTCAGTGTTTATATTTACTAGTGTGGTTACAAAACCCTCTGTGTTTATATTTACTGGTGTGGTTACAAACCCTTCCTGTTTATATTTACTGGTGTGGTTACAAACCACTCTGTGTTTATATTTACCAGTGTGGTTACAAACCCCTCTGTGTTTATATTTACTGGTGTGGTTACAAACACCTCTGTGTTTATATTTACCCGGATGGTTACAAAACCCTCTGTGTTTATATTTACTGATGTAGTTACAAAACCCTCTGTGTTTATAGTTAATTGTGTGTTTACAAACACCTCCGTGTTTATATTTACTGACGTGGTTACAAATCCTTCTGTGTAGATATTTACTGGTATGTTTACATACCTCTCTGTGTTTATATTTACTGGTGTGGTTACAAACCCCGCTGTGTTTATATTACCCGTATGGTTACAAAAACCTCTGTGTGTTATATTTACCGGTGTGGTTACAAAACCTTCTATGCTGATATTTACTGGCATGCTTACAAACCCCTCTATGTTTATATTCACCGGTGTGGTTACAAACCCCTCTGTGTTTATATTTACTGGCATGCTTACAAACCCCTCTGTGTTTATATTCACCGGTGTGGTTACAAACCCCTCTGTGTTTATATTTACTGGTGTGGTTACAATCCCCTCTGTGTTTATATTTACTGGCGTGGTTACAACCCCTCTGTGCTTTTATTTACCAGTGTGGTTACAGACACCTCTCTGTTTATATTTACCGTCGTGATTTCAAAATCCTCTGTGTTTTTGTTTACTGGCGTGGTTACAAACCCCTTTGGGTTTATATTTACTGGTGTGGTTACAAACCCCTCTGTGTCAATGTTTACTGGTGTGGTTACAAACCACTCTGTGTTTATATTTACCAGTGTGGTTAGAGACCCCTCTCTGTTTATATTTACCGTCGTGATTTCAAAATCCTCTGTGTTTTTATTTACTGGCGTGGTTACAAACCCACTGTGTTTATATTTACCGGTATGGTTACAAAAACCTCTGTATGTTATATTTACCGGTGTGGTTACAAACCCCTCTATGCTGATATTTACTGGCATGCTAACAAACCCCTCTGTGTTTATATTCACCGGTGTGGTTACAAACCCCTCTGTGTTTATATTTACTGGCGTGGTTACAAACCCCTCTGTGTTTATATTCACCGGTGTGGTTACAAACCCCTCTGTGTTTATATTTACCAGTGTGATTACAAACCCCTCTGTGTTTATATTTACCGGTGTGGTTACAATCCCCTCTGTGTTTATACTTAATGGTGTGGTTACAAACCCCTCTGGGTTCATATTTACTGGTGTGGTTACAAAACCTTCTGGGTTTATATTTACTGGTGTGGTTACAAATCCCTCTGTGTCAATGTTTACTGGTGTGTTTACAAACCCTTCATGTTTATATTTACTGGTGTGGTTACAAACCACTCTGTGTTTATATTTACTGGTGTGGTTACAAACACCTCTGTGTTTATATTTACCCGGATGGTTACAAAACCCTCTGTGTTTATATTTAATTGTGTGGTTACAAACACCTCCGTGTTTATATTTACTGACGTGGTTACAAATCCTCTGTGCTTTTATTTACCAGTGTGGTTACAGACACCTCTCTGTTTATATTTACCGTCGTGATTTCAAAATCCTCTGTGTTTTTGCTTACTGGCGTGGTTACAAACCCCTTTGGGTTTATATTTACTGGTGTGGTTACAAACCCCTCTGTGTCAATGTTTACTGGTGTGGTTACAAACCACTCTATGTTTATATTTACCAGTGTGATTACAAACCCCTCTGTGTTTATATTTACTAGTGTGGTTACAAAACCCTCTGTGTTTATATTTACTGGTGTGGTTACAAACCCCTCTGTGTTTATATTTACTGGTGTGGTTACAAACCCCTCTGTGTTTATATTTACTGGTGTGGTTACAAACCCCTCTGTGTTTATATTTACTGGTGTGGTTACAAACCGCTATGTGTTTATATTTACCGGTGTGGTTACAAACACTTCATGTTTATATTTACTGGTGTGGTTACAAACCCATCTGTGTTTATATTTACTGGTGGGGTTACAAACCACTATATGTTTATATTTACCAGTGTGATTACAAACCCCTCAGTGTTTATATTTACTAGTGTGGTTACAAAACCCTCTGTGTTTATATTTACTGGTGTGGTTACAAACCCTTCCTGTTTATATTTACTGGTGTGGTTACAAACCACTCTGTGTTTATATTTACCAGTGTGGTTACAAACCCCTCTGTGTTTATATTTACTGGTGTGGTTACAAACACCTCTGTGTTTATATTTACCCGGATGGTTACAAAACCCTCTGTGTTTATATTTACTGATGTAGTTACAAAACCCTCTGTGTTTATAGTTAATTGTGTGTTTACAAACACCTCCGTGTTTATATTTACTGACGTGGTTACAAATCCTTCTGTGTAGATATTTACTGGTATGTTTACATACCTCTCTGTGTTTATATTTACTGGTGTGGTTACAAACCCCGCTGTGTTTATATTTACCCGTATGGTTACAAAAACCTCTGTGTGTTATATTTACCGGTGTGGTTACAAAACCCTCTATGCTGATATTTACTGGCATGCTTACAAACCCCTCTGTGTTTATATTCACCGGTGTGGTTACAAACCCCTCTGTGTTTATATTTACTGGTGTGGTTACAATCCCCTCTGTGTTTATATTTACTGGCGTGGTTACAACCCCTCTGTGCTTTTATTTACCAGTGTGGTTACAGACACCTCTCTGTTTATATTTACCGTCGTGATTTCAAAATCCTCTGTGTTTATATTTACTGACGTGGTTACAAATCCTTCTGTGTAGATATTTACTGGTATGTTTACATACCTCTCTGTGTTTATATTTACTGGTGTGGTTACAAACCCCTCTGTGTTTATATTCACAGGTGTGGTTACAAACCCATCTGTGTTTCTATTTACCGGTGTGGTTACAAACCACTCTGTGTTTATATTTACTGGTGTGGTTACAAACCCCGCTGTGTTTATATTTACCGGTATGGTTACAAAAACCTCTGTGTGTTATATTTACCGGTGTGGTTACAAACCCCTCTATGCTGATATTTACTGGCATGCTAACAAACCCCTCTGTGTTTATATTCACCGGTGTGGTTACAAACCCCTCTGTGTTTATATTTACTGGTGTGGTTACAATTCCCTCTGTGTTTATATTTACTGGCGTGGTTACAACCACTCTGTGCTTTTATTTACCAGTGTGGTTACAGACACCTCTCTGTTTATATTTACTGTCGTGATTTCAAAATCCTCTGTGTTTTTGTTCACTGGCGTGGTTACAAACCCCTTTGGGTTTATATTTACTGGTGTGGTTACAAACTCCTCTGTGTCAATGTTTACTGGTGTGGTTACAAACCACTCTGTGTTTATATTTACCAGTGTGATTACAAACCCCTCTGTGTTTATATTTACCGGTGTGGTTACAATCCCCTCTGTGTTTATACTTAATGGTGTGGTTACAAACCCCTCTGGGTTTATATTTACTGGTGTGGTTACAAACTCCTCTGTGTCAATGTTTACTGGTGTGGTTACAAACCACTCTGTGTTTATATTTACCAGTGTGATTACAAACCCCTCTGTGTTTATATTTACCGGTGTGGTTACAATCCCCTCTGTGTTTATACTTAATGGTGTGGTTACAAACCCCTCTGGGTTCATATTTACTGGTGTGGTTACAAAACCTTCTGGGTTTATATTTACTGGTGTGGTTACAAATCCCTCTGTGTCAATGTTTACTGGTGTGTTTACAAACACTTCATGTTTATATTTACTGGTGTGGTTACAAACCACTCTGTGTTTATATTTACTGGTGTGATTACAAACACCTCTGTGTTTATATTTACCCGGATGGTTACAAAACCCTCTGTGTTTATATTTACTGATGTGGTTACAAAACCCTCTGTGTTTATATTTAATTGTGTGGTTACAAACACCTCCGTGTTTATATTTACTGACGTGGTTACAAATCCTCTGTGCTTTTATTTACCAGTGTGGTTACAGACACCTCTCTGTTTATATTTACCGTCGTGATTTCAAAATCCTCTGTGTTTTTGTTTACTGGCTTGGTTACAAACCCCTTTGGGTTTATATTTACTGGTGTGGTTACAAACCCCTCTGTGTCAATGTTTACTGGTGTGGTTACAAACCACACTATGTTTATATTTACCAGTGTGATTACAAACCCCTCTGTGTTTATATTTACTAGTGTGGTTACAAAACCCTCTGTGTTTATATTTACTGGTGTGGTTACAAACCCCTCTGTGTTTATATTTACTGGTGTGGTTACAAACCCCTCTGTGTTTATATTTACTGGTTGGTTACAAACCCCTCTGTGTTTATATTTACTGGTGTGGTTACAAACCGCTATGTGTTTATATTTACCGGTGTGGTTACAAACACTTCATGTTTATATTTACTGGTGTGGTTACAAACCCATCTGTGTTTATATTTACTGGTGGGGTTACAAACCACTCTATGTTTATATTTACCAGTGTGATTACAAACCCCTCAGTGTTTATATTTACTAGTGTGGTTACAAAACCCTCTGTGTTTATATTTACTGGTGTGGTTACAAACCCTTCCTGTTTATATTTACTGGTGTGGTTACAAACCACTCTGTGTTTATATTTACCAGTGTGGTTACAAACCCCTCTGTGTTTATATTTACTGGTGTGGTTACAAACACCTCTGTGTTTATATTTACCCGGATGGTTACAAAACCCTCTGTGTTTATATTTACTGATGTAGTTACAAAACCCTCTGTGTTTATAGTTAATTGTGTGTTTACAAACACCTCCGTGTTTATATTTACTGACGTGGTTACAAATCCTTCTGTGTAGATATTTACTGGTATGTTTACATACCTCTCTGTGTTTATATTTACTGGTGTGGTTACAAACCCCGCTGTGTTTATATTACCCGTATGGTTACAAAAACCTCTGTGTGTTATATTTACCGGTGTGGTTACAAAACCTTCTATGCTGATATTTACTGGCATGCTTACAAACCCCTCTGTGTTTATATTCACCGGTGTGGTTACAAACCCCTCTGTGTTTATATTTACTGGCATGCTTACAAACCCCTCTGTGTTTATATTCACCGGTGTGGTTACAAACCCCTCTGTGTTTATATTTACTGGTGTGGTTACAATCCCCTCTGTGTTTATATTTACTGGCGTGGTTACAACCCCTCTGTGCTTTTATTTACCAGTGTGGTTACAGACACCTCTCTGTTTATATTTACCGTCGTGATTTCAAAATCCTCTGTGTTTTTGTTTACTGGCGTGGTTACAAACCCCTTTGGGTTTATATTTACTGGTGTGGTTACAAACCCCTCTGTGTCAATGTTTACTGGTGTGGTTACAAACCACTCTATGTTTATATTTACCAGTGTGATTACAAACTCCACTCTGTTTATATTTACTAGTGTGGTAACAAAACCCTCTGTGTTTATATTTACTGGTGTGGTTACAAACCCCTCTGTGTTTATATTTACTGGTGTGGTTACAAACCCCTCTGTGTTTATATTTACTGGTGGGGTTACAAACCACTCTGTGTTTATATTTACCGGTGCGGTTACAAACCACTCAGTGTTTATATTTACCGGTGTGGTTACAAACCCCTCTGTGTTTATATTTACTGGCGTGGTTACAACCCCTCTGTGTTTTTATTTACCAGTGTGGTTACAGAACCCTCTCTGTTTATATTTAATGGTGTGTTTACAAACCCCTCTGCGTTTAGAATTACAGTCGCGGTTACAAACCTCTCTATGTTGATATTTACAGACATGATTACAAAACCCTCTGTGTTTTTATTTACCGGTGAGGTTACAATCCCCTCTGTGTTTATACTTAATGGTGTGGTTACAAACCCCTCTGGGTTTATATTTACTGGTGTGTTTACAAACCCTTTTGGGTTTATATTTACTGGTGTTCTTACCAACCCCTCTGTGTCAATGTTTACTGGTGTGGTTACAAACCACTCTGTGTTTATATTTACCACTGTGATTACAAACCCCTCTGCATTTATATTTACTGGTGTGGTTACAAAACCCTATGTGTTTATATTTACTGGTGTGGTTACAAACCCCTCTGTGTTTATAATTACTGGTGTGGTTACAAACCCCTCTGTGTTTATATTTACTGGTGTGTTTACAAACCCCTCTGGGTTTATAATTACCGTCGTGGTTACAAACCCCTCTATGTTTATATTTACTGTCATGATTACAAAACCCTCTGTGTTTTTATTTACCGGTGAGGTTACAATCCCCTCTGTGTTTATATTTACTGGAGTGGTTCCTCTGTGTTGATATTTATCGGTGTGGTTACAAACCCCTCTATGTTTATATTTATCGTCGTGATTTCAAAATCCTCTGTGTTTTTGTTTACTGGCGTGGTTACAAACCCCTTTGGGTTTATATTTACTGGTGTGGTTACAAACCCCTTTGGGTTTATATTTACTGGTGTGGTTACAAATCCCTCTGTGTTTATATCTACTGGTGTGGTTACAAACTCCTCTGTGTTTATATTTACTGGTGTGGTTACAAAACCCTCTGTGTTTATATTTACTGGCGTGGTAACAAACCCCTCTGTGTTTATATTTACGGGTGTGGTTACAAACCCCTCTGTGTCAATGTTTACTGGTGTGGTTACAAACCACTCTATGTTTATATTTACCAGTGTGATTACAAACCCCTCTCTGTTTATATTTACTAGTGTGGTTACAAAACCCTCTGTGTTTATATTTACTGGTGTGGTTACAAACCCCTCTGTGTTTATATTTACTGGTGGGGTTACAAACCACTCTGTGTTTATATTTACCGGTGCGGTTACAAACCACTCTGTGTTTATATTTACCGGTGTGGTTATAAACCCCTCTGTGTTTATATTTACTGGCGTGGTTACAACCCCTCTGTGTTTTTATTTACCAGTGTGGTTACAGAACCCTCTCTGTTTATATTTAATGGTGTGTTTACAAACCCCTCTGGGTTTAGAATTACAGTCGCGGTTACAAACCTCTCTATGTTTATATTTACAGACATGATTACAAAACCCTCTGTGTTTTTATTTACCGGTGAGGTTACAATCCCCTCTGTGTTTATACTTAATGGTGTGGTTACAATCCGCTCTGTGTTTATACTTAATGGTGTGGTTACAAACCCCTCTGGGTTTATATTTACTGGTGTGTTTACAAACCCTTTTGGGTTTATATTTACTGGTGTGGTTACCAACCCCTCTGTGTCAATGTTTACTGGTGTGGTTACAAACCACTCTGTGTTTATATTTACCACTGTGATTACAAACCCCTCTGCATTTATATTTACTGGTGTGGTTACAAAACCCTCTGTGTTTATATTTACTGGTGTGGTTACAAACCCCTCTGTGTTTATAATTACTGGTGTGGTTACAAACACCTCTGTGTTTATATTTACTGGTGTGTTTACAAACCCCTCTGGGTTTATAATTACCATCATGGTTACAAACCCCTCTATGTTTATATTTACTGTCATGATTACAAAACCCTCTGTGTTTTTATTTACCGGTGAGGTTACAATCCCCTCTGTGTTTATACTTAATGGTGTGGTTACAAACCCCTCTGGGTTTATATTTACTGGTCTGCTTACAAACCCTTTTGGGTTTATATTTACTGGTGTGGTTACCAACCCCTCTGTGTCAATGTTTACTGGTGTGGTTACAAACCACTCTGTTTTTATATTTACCACTGTGATTACAAACCCCTCTGTGTTTATATTTACTGGTGTGGTTACAAAACCCTCTGTGTTTATATTTACTGGTGTGGTTACAAACCCCTCTGTGTTCATATTTACTGGTGTGGTTACAAACCCCTCTGTGTTTATATTCACCGGTGTGGTTACAAACCATCTGTGTTTATATTTACCAGTGTGATTACAATCCCCTCTGTGTTTATATTTACTGGTGTGGTTACAACCCCTCTGGGTTTTTATTTACCAGTGTGGTTACAGACCCCTCTCTGTTTATATTTACTGGAGTGGTTCCTCTGTGTTGATATTTATCGGTGTGGTTACAAACCCCTCTATGTTTATATTTATCGTCGTGATTTCAAAATCCTCTGTGTTTTTGTTTACTGGCGTGGTTACAAACCCCTTTGGGTTTATATTTACTGGTGTGGTTATAAACCCCTTTGGGTTTATATTTACTGGTGTGGTTACAAACCCCTCTGTGTTTATATTTACTGGTGTGGTTACAAACCCCTCTGTGTTTATATTTACTGTTGGGTTACAAACCACTCTGTGTTTATATTTACCGGTGCGGTTACAAACCCCTCTGTGTTTATATTTACTGGCGTGGTTACAACCCCTCTGTGTTTTTATTTACCAGTGTGGTTACAGAACCCTCTCTGTTTCTATTTAATGGTGTGTTTACAAACCCCTCTGGGTTTAGAATTACAGTCGCGGTTACAAACCTCTCTATGTTTATATTTACAGACATGATTACAAAACCCTCTGTGTTTTTATTTACCGGTGAGGTTACAATCCCCTCTGTGTTTATACTCAATGGTGTGGTTACAATCCCCTCTGTGTTTATACTTAATGGTGTGGTTACAAACCCCTCTGGGTTTATATTTACTGGTGTGTTTACAAACCCTTTTGGGTTTATATTTACTGGTGTGGTTACCAACCCCTCTGTGTCAATGTTTACTGGTGTGGTTACAAACCACTCTGTGTTTATATTTACCACTGTGATTACAAACCCCTCTGCATTTATATTTACTGGTGTGGTTACAAAACCCTCTGTGTTTATATTTACTGGTGTGGTTACAAACCCCTCTGTGTTTATAATTACTGGTGTGGTTACAACCCCTCTGTGTTTTTATTTACCAGTGTGGTTAGAGAACCCTCTCTGTTTATATTTAATGGTGTGTTTACAAACTCCTCTGGGTTTAGAATTACAGTCGCGGTTACAAACCTCTCTATGTTTATATTTACAGACATGATTACAAAACCCTCTGTGTTTTTATTTACCGGTGAGGTTACAATCCCCTCTGTGTTTATACTTAATGGTGTGGTTACAAACCCCTCTGGGTTTATATTTACTGGTGTGTTTACAAACCCTTTTGGGTTTATATTTACTGGTGTGGTTACCAACCCCTCTGTGTCAATGTTTACTGGTGTGGTTACAAACCACTCTGTGTTTATATTTACCACTGTGATTACAAACCCCTCTGCCTTTATATTTACTGGTGTGGTTACAAACCCCTCTGTGTTTATAATTACTGGTGTGGTTACAAACCCCTCTGTGTTTATATTTACTGGTGTGTTTACAAACACCTCTGGGTTTATAATTACCGTCGTGGTTACAAACCCCTCTATGTTTATATTTACTGTCATGATTACAAAACCCTCTGTGTTTTTATTTACCGGTGAGGTTATAATCCCCTCTGTGTTTATACTTAATGGTGTGGTTACAAACCCCTCTGGGTTTATATTTACTGGTCTGCTTACAAACCCTTTTGTGTTTATATTTACTGGTGTGGTTACAAACCACTCTGTGTTTATATTTACCACTGTGATTACAAACCCCTCTGTGTTTATATTTACTGGTGTGGTTACAAAACCCTCTGTATTTATATTTACTGGTGTGGTTACAAACCCCACTGTGTTTATATTTACTGGTGTGGTTACAAACCCCTCTGTGTTTATATTCACCGGTGTGGTTACAAACCCATCTGTGTTTATATTTACCGGTGTGATTACAATCCCCTCTGTGTTTATATTTACTGGTGTGGTTACAACACCTCTGGGTTTTTATTTACCAGTGTGGTTACAGACCCCTCTCTGTTTATATTTACTGGAGTGGTTCCTCTGTGTTGATATTTATCGGTGAGGTTACAAACCCCTCTATGTTTATATTTATCGTCGTGATTTCAAAATCCTCTGTGTTTTTGTTTACTGGCGTGGTTACAAACCCCTTTGGGTTTATATTTACTGGTGTGGTTACAAACCCCTTTGGGTTTATATTTACTGGTGTGGTTACAAATCCCTCTGTGTTTATATCTACTGGTGTGGTTACAAACTCCTCTGTGTTTATATTTACTGGTGTGGTTACAAAACCCTCTGAGTTTATATTTACTGGCGTGGTAACAAACCCCTCTGTGTTTATATTTACGGGTGTGGTTACAAACCCCTCTGTGTCAATGTTTACTGGTGTGGTTACAAACCACTCTATGTTTATATTTACCAGTGTGATTACAAACCCCTCTCTGTTTATATTTACTAGTGTGGTTACAAAACCCTCTGTGTTTATATTTACTGGTGTGGTTACAAACCCCTCTGTGTTTATATTTACTGGTGTGGTTACAAACCCCTCTGTGTTTATATTTACTGGTGGGGTTACAAACCACTCTGTGTTTATATTTACCGGTGCGGTTACAAACCACTCTGTGTTTATATTTACCGGTGTGGTTACAAACACCTCTGTGTTTATATTTACTGGCGTGGTTACAACCCCTCTGTGTTTTTATTTACCAGTGTGGTTACAGAACCCTCTCTGTTTATATTTAATGGTGTGTTTACAAACCCCTCTGGGTTTAGAATTACAGTCGCGGTTACAAACCTCTCTATGTTTATATTTACAGACATGATTACAAAACCCTCTGAGTTTTTATTTACCGGTGCGGTTACAATCCCCTCTGTGTTTATACTTAATTGTGTGGTTACAATCCCCTCTGTGTTTATACTTAATGGTGTGGTTACAAACCCCTCTGGGTTTATATTTACATGTCTGCTTACAAACCCTTTTGGGTTTATATTTACTGGTGTGGTTACAAATCCCTCTGTGTTTATATCTACTGGTGTGGTTACAAACTCCTCTGTGTTTATATTTACTGGTGTGGTTACAAAACCCTCTGTGTTTATATTTACTGGCGTAGTAACAAACCCCTCTGTGTTTATATTTACGGGTGTGGTTACAAACCCCTCTGTGTCAATGTTTACTGGTGTGGTTACAAACTACTCTATGTTTATATTTACCAGTGTGATTACAAACCCCTCTCTGTTTATATTTTCTAGTGTGGTTACAAAACCCTCTGTGTTTATATTTACTGGTGTGGTTACAAACCCCTCTGTGTTTATATTTACTGGTGTGGTTACAAACCCCTCTGTGTTTATATTTACTGGTGGGGTTACAAACCACTCTGTGTTTATATTTACCGGTGCGGTTACAAACCACTCTGTGTTTATATTTACCGGTGTGGTTACAAACCCCTCTGTGTTTATATTTACTGGCGTGGTTACAAACCCTCTGTGTTTTTATTTACCAGTGTGGTTACAATCCCCTCTGGGATTATATTTTCTGGCGTGGTTACAAACCCCGCTGTGTTTATATTTACCGGTATGGTTACAAAACCGTCTATGTGTTATTTTTACTAACGTAGTTACAAAACCCTCTGTGTTTTTATTTACTGGCATGGTTACAAACCCTTCTGTGTTTATATTTACCAGTGTGGTTACAAACCACTCTGTGTTTATATTTACCGGTGTGATTACAAAACCCTCTGTGTTTATATTTTCCGGTGTGGTTACAAAGCCCTCTATGTTGATATTTACTGGCATGCATAAAAACCCCTCTGTGTTTATATTCACCGGTGTGGTTACAAACCCATCTGTGTTTATAGTTACCGGTGTCGTTACAATCTCGTCTGTGTTTATATTTACTGGCGTGGTTACAACCCCTCTGTGTTTTTATTACCAGTGTGGTTACAGACCCCTCTCTGGTTATATTTACTGGAGTGGTTACAAAACCTCTGTGTTGATATTTATCGGCGTGGTTACAAACCCCTCCATGTTTATATTTACCGTCGTGATTTCAAAATCCTCTGTGTTTTTGTTTGCTGGCGTGGTTACAAACCCCTTTGGGTTTATATTTACTGGTGTGGTTACAAACCCCTTTGGGTTTATATTTACTGGTGTGGTTACAAACCCCTCTGTGTTTATATTTAGTGGTGTGGTTACAAACTCCTCTGTGTTTATATTTACTGCTGTGGTTACAAATCCCTCTGTGTTTATATTTACTGGCGTGGTTACAAACCCCTCTGTTTTTATATTTACTGGTGTGGTTACAAACCCCTCTGTGTTTATATTTACCGGTGTGGTTACAAACCCTACATGTTTATATTTACTGGTGTGGTTACAAACCCATCTGTGTTTATATTTACTGGTGTGGTTACAAACCCCTCTGTGTTTATATTTACTGGTGTGGTTACAAACCCCTCTGTGTTTATATTTACCGGTTTGGTTACAAACCCTTCATGTTTATATTTACCGGTGTGGTTACAAACCCATCTGTGTTCATATTTAGCAGTGTGGTTACAATCCCCTCTGTCTTTATATTTACAGGTGTGGTTACAATCCACTCTGTGTTTATATTTACCACTGTGATTACAAACCCCTCTGTGTTTATATTTACTGGTGTGGTTACAAACCCCTCTGTGTTTATATTTACTGGTGTGGTTACAAACCCCTCTGTGTTTATATTTACCGGTGTGGTTACAAACCCTTCATGTTTATATTTACTGGTGTGTTTACAAACCCATCTGTGTTTATATTTACTGGCATGGTTACAAACCCACTGAGTTTATATTTACCGGTGTGGTTACAATCCACTCTGTGTTTATATTTACCGGTGTGGTTACAAACCCCTCTGTGTTTATATTTAATGGTGTGGTTACAAACCCCTTTGGGTTTATATTTACTGCTGTGGTTACTAACCGCTCTATGTCAATGTTTACTGGTGTGGTTACAAACCACTCTATGTTTATATTAACCAGTGTGATTACAAACCCCTCTGTGTTTATATTTACTGGCGTGGTTACAAACCCCGCTGTGTTTATATTTACCGGTATGGTTTCAAAACCCTCTGTGTGTTATATTTACTGGTGTGGTTACAAACCCCTCTGTGTTTATATTTACCGGTGTGGTTACAATCCCCTCTGTGTTTATATTTACTGGCGTGGTTACAAACCCCGCTGTGTTTATATTTACCGGTATGGTTTCAAAACCCTCTGTGTGTTATATTTACTGGTGTGGTTACAAACCCCTCTGTGTTTATATTTACCGGTGTGGTTACAAAACCTTCATGTTTATATTTACTGGTGTGGTTACAAACCCATCTGTGTTTATATTTACTGGTGTGGTTACAAACCACTGTGTGTTTATATTTACTGGTGTGGTTACAAACCACTCTGTGTTTATATTTACTGGTGTGATTACAAAACCCTCTGTGTTTATATTTACCGGTGTGGTTACAAACCCCTCTATGTTGATATTTACTGGCATGCTTACAAACTCCTCTGTGTTTATATTCAACGGTGTGGTTACAAACCCATCTGTGTTTATATTTACCGGTGTGGTTACAAACCCTTCATGTTTATATTTAATGGTGTGGTTACAAACCCCTCTGTGTTTATATTTACCGGTGTGGTTACAAAACCTTCATGTTTATATTTACTGGTGTGGTTACAAACCCATCTGTGTTTATATTTACTGGTGTGGTTACAAACCACTCTGTGTTTATATTTACTGGTGAGGTTACAAACCACTCTGTGTTTATATTTACTGGTGTGATTACAAAACCCTCTGTGTTTATATTTACCGGTGTGGTTACAAACCCCTCTATGTTGATATTTACTGGCATGCTTACAAACCCCTCTGTGTTTATATTCAACGGTGTGGTTACAAACCACTCTATGTTTATATTAACCAGTGTGATTACAAACCCCTCTGTGTTTATATTTACTGGAGTGGTTACAAAACCTCTGTGTTTATATTTAATGGCGTGGTTACAAACCCTTCTGTGTTTATATTTACTGGTGTGGTTACAAACCCCTTTGGGTTTATATTTACTGGTGTGGTTACAAACCCCTCTTTGTCAATGCTTACTGTTGTGGTTACAAACCCCTTTGGGTTTATATTTACTTGTGTGGTTACAAACCCCTCTGTGTCAATGTTTACTGGTGTGGTTACAAACCACTCTGTGTTTATATTTACCACTGTGATTACAAACCCCTCTGTGTTTATATTTACTGGTATGGTTACAAACCCCTCTGTGTTTATATTTACTGGTGTGGTTACAAACCCCTCTGTGTTTATATTTACTGGTGTGGTTACAAACCCCTCTGTGTTTATAATTACTGGTGTGGTTACAAACCCCTCTGTGTTTATATTTACTGGTGTTTTTACAAACTCCTCTGGGTTTATAATTACCGTCGTGGTTACAAACCCCTCTATGTTTATATTTACTGTCATGAGTACAAAACCCTCTGTGTTTTTATTTACCTGTGAGGTTACAATCCCCTCTGTGTTTATACTTAATGGTGTGGTTACAAACCCCTCTGGGTTTATATTTACTGGTCTGCTTACAAACCCTTTTGGGTTTATATTTACTGGTGTGGTTACCAACCCCTCTGTGTCAATGTTTACTGGTGTGGTTACAAACCACCCTGTGTTTATATTTAATGGTGTGGTTACAAACCCCTTTGGGTTTATATTTACTGCTGTGGTTACTAACCGCTCTATGTCAATGTTTACTGGTGTGGTTACAAACCACTCTATGTTTATATTAACCAGTGTGATTACAAACCCCTCTGTGTTTATATTTACTGGTGTGGTTACAAAACCCTCTGTGTTTATATTTAATGGCGTGGTTACAACCCCACTGTGTTTTTATTTACCAGTGTGGTTACAGACCGCTCTCTGTTTATATTTACTGGAGTGGTTACAAAACCTCTGTGTTTATATTTAATGGCGTGGTTACAAACCCTTCTGTGTTTATATTTACTGGTGTGGTTACAAACCCCTTTGGGTTTATATTTACTGGTGTGGTTACAAACCCCTCTTTGTCAATGCTTACTGTTGTGGTTACAAACCCCTTTGGGTTTATATTTACTTGTGTGGTTACAAACCCCTCTGTGTCAATGTTTACTGGTGTGGTTACAAACCACTCTGTGTTTATATTTACCACTGTGATTACAAACCCCTCTGTGTTTATATTTACTGGTATGGTTACAAACCCCTCTGTGTTTATATTTACTGGTGTGGTTACAAACCCCTCTGTGTTTATATTTACTGGTGTGGTTACAAACCCCTCTGTGTTTATATTTACTGGTGTGGTTTCCAACCCCTCTTTGTTTATATTTACCGGTGTGGTTACAAACCCTTCATGTTTATATTTAATGGTGTGGTTACAAACCCATCTGTGTTTATATTTACCAGTGTGGTTACAATCCCCTCTGTGTTTATATTTACTGGCGTGGTTACAAACCCCGCTGTGTTTATATTTACCGGTATGGTTACAAAACCCTCTGTGTGTTATATTTACTGGTGTGGTTACAAACCCCTCTGTGTTTATATTTACCGGTGTGGTTACAAAACCTTCATGTTTATATTTACTGGTGTGGTTACAAACCCATCTGTGTTTATATTTACTGGTGTGGTTACAAACCACTCTGTGTTTATATTTACTGGTGTGGTTACAAACCACTCTGTGTTTATATTTACTGGTGTGATTACAAAACCCTCTGTGTTTATATTTACCGGTGTGGTTACAAACCCCACTATGTTGATATTTACTGGCATGCTTACAAACTCCTCTGTGTTTATATTCAACGGTGTGGTTACAAACCCATCTGTGTTTATATTTACCGGTGTGGTTACAAACCCTTCATGTTTATATTTAATGGTGTGGTTACAAACCCCTCTGTGTTTATATTTACCAGTGTGGTTACAAAACCTTCATGTTTATATTTACTGGTGTGGTTACAAACCCATCTGTGTTTATATTTACTGGTGTGGTTACAAACCACTCTGTGTTTATATTTACTGGTGAGGTTACAAACCACTCTGTGTTTATATTTACTGGTGTGATTACAAAACCCTCTGTGTTTATATTTACCGGTGTGGTTACAAACCCCTCTATGTTGATATTTACTGGCATGCTTACAAACCCCTCTGTGTTTATATTCAACGGTGTGGTTACAAACCACTCTATGTTTATATTAACCAGTGTGATTACAAACCCCTCTGTGTTTATATTTACTGGTGTGGTTACAAAACCCTCTGTGTTTATATTTACTGGCGTGGTTACAACCCCACTGTGTTTTTATTTACCAGTGTGGTTACAGACCGCTCTCTGTTTATATTTACTGGAGTGGTTACAAAACCTCTGTGTTTATATTTAATGGCGTGGTTACAAACCCTTCTGTGTTTATATTTACTGGTGTGGTTACAAACCCCTTTGGGTTTATATTTACTGGTGTGGTTACAAACCCCTCTTTGTCAATGCTTACTGTTGTGGTTACAAACCCCTTTGGGTTTATATTTACTTGTGTGGTTACAAACCCCTCTGTGTCAATGTTTACTGGTGTGGTTACAAACCACTCTGTGTTTATATTTACCACTGTGATTACAAACCCCTCTGTGTTTATATTTACTGGTATGGTTACAAACCCCTCTGTGTTTATATTTACTGGTGTGGTTACAAACCCCTCTGTGTTTATATTTACTGGTGTGGTTACAAACCCCTCTGTGTTTATAATTACTGGTGTGGTTACAAACCCCTCTGTGTTTATATTTACTGGTGTGTTTACAAACCCCTCTAGGTTTATAATTACCGTCGTGGTTACAAAACCCTCTGTGTTTTTATTTACCTGTGAGGTTACAATCAACTCTGTGTTTATATTTACCAGTGCGGTTACAGACCCCTCTCTGTTTATATTTACTGGAGTGGTTCCTCTGTGTTGATATTTATCGGTGTGGTTACAAACCCCTCTATGTTTATATTTACCGTCGTGATTTCAAAATCCTCTGTGTTTTTGTTTGCTGGCGTGGTTACAAACCCCTTTGGGTTTACATTTACTGGTGTGGTTACAAACCCCTTTGGGTTTATATTTACCGGTGTGGTTACAAACCCCTCTGTGTTTATATTTACTGGTGTGGTTACAAACCGCTATGTGTTTATATTTACCGGTGTGGTTACAAACCCTTCATGTTTATATTTACTGGTGTGGTTACAAACCACTCTGTGTTTATATTTACCGGTGTGGTTACAAACCACTGTGTGTTTATATTTACCGGTGTGGTTACAAACCCCTCTGTGTTTATATTTACTGGCGTGGTAACAAACCCCTCTGTGTTTATATTTGCTTGTGTGGTTACAAACCCCTCTGTGCTTATATTTACCGGTGTGGTTGCAAACCCTTCATGTTTATATTTACTGGTGTGGTTACAAACCCATCTGTGTTTATATTTACCGGTGTGGTTACAATCCCCTCTGTGTTTATATTTGCTTGTGTGGTTACAAACCCCTCTGTGCTTATATTTACCGGTGTGGTTGCAAACCCTTCATGTTTATATTTACTGGTGTGGTTACAAACCCATCTGTGTTTATATTTACCGGTGTGGTTACAAACCCCTCTGTGTTTATATTTACTGGTCTGCTTACAAACCCTTTTGGGTTTATATTTACTGGTGTGGTTACCAACCGCTCTGTGTCAATGTTTACTGGTGTGGTTACAAACCACTCTGTGTTTATATTTACCACTGTGATTACAAACCCCTCTGTGTTTATATTTACTGGTGTGGTTACAAAACCCTCTGTGTTTATATTTACTGGTGTGGTTACAAAACCCTCTGTGTTTATATTTACTGGTGTGGTTACAAACCCCTCTGTGTTTATATTTACTGGTGTGGTTACAAACCCCTCTGTGTTTATATTCACCGGTGTGGTTACAAACCCATCTGTGTTTATATTTACCGGTGTGGTTACAAACCCCTCTGTGTTTATATTTACTGGTGTGGTTACCAACCCCTCTGTGTCAATGTTTACTGGTGTGGTTACAAACCACTCTGTGTTTATATTTACCACTGTGATTACAAACCCCTCTGTGTTTATATTTACTGGTGTGGTTACAAAACCCTCTGTGTTTATATTTACTGGTGTGGTTACAAAACCCTCTGTGTTTATATTTACTGGTGTGGTTACAAACCCCTCTGTGTTTATATTTACTGGTGTGGTTACAAACCCCTCTGTGTTTATATTCACCGTTGTGGTTACAAACCCATCTGTGTTTATATTTACCGGTGTGGTTACAAACCCCTCTGTGTTTATATTTAATGGTGTGGTTACAATCCCCTCTGGGTTTATATTTACTGGCATGGTTACAAACCCCGCTGTGTTTATATTTACCGGTATGGTTACAAAACTGTCTATGTGTTATATTTACTGACGTAGTTACAAAACCCTCTGTGTTTTTATTTACTGGCATGGTTACAAACCCTTCTGTGTTTATATTTACCAGTGTGGTTACAATCTCCTCTGTGTTTATATTTACTGGCGTGGTTACAACCCCTCTGTGTTTTTATTTACCAGTGTGGTTACAGACCCCTCTCTGTTTATATTTACTGGAGTGGTTACAAAACCTCTGTGTTGATATTTATCGGCGTGGTTACAAACCCCTCCATGTTTATATTTACCGTCGTGATTTCAAAATCCTCTGTGCTTTTATTTACTGGCGTGGTTACAAACCCCTTTGGGTTTATATTTACTGGTGTTGTTACAAACCCCTTTGGGTTTATATTTACTGGTGTGGTTACAAACCCCTCTGTGTTTATATTTACTGGTGTGGTTACAAACTCCTCTGTGTTTATATTTACTGCTGTGGTTACAGATCCCTCTGTGTTTATATTTACTGGCATGGTTACAAACCCCTCTGTTTTTATATTTACTGGTGTGGTTACAAACCCCTCTGTGTTTATATTTACCGGTGTGGTTACAAACCCTTCATGTTTATATTTACTGGTGTGGTTACAAACCCCTCTGGGTTTATATTTACTGGTGTGGTTACAAACCCCTTTATGTTTATATTTACTGGTGTGGTTACAAACCCCTCTGTGTCAATGTTTACTGGTGTGGTTGCAAACCACTCTATGTTTATACTTACCAGTTTGATTACAAACTCCTCTGTGTTTATATTTACTGGTGTGTTTACAAAACCCTCTGTGTTTATATTTAATTGTGTGGTTACAAACGCTGCTATGTTTATATTTACTGGTGTGGTTAGAACCCCTCTGTGCTTTTATTTACCAGTGTGGTTACAGACCACTCTCTGTTTATATTTACTGCAGTGGTTCCTCTGTGTTGATATTTATCGATGTGGTTACAAACCCCTCTGTGTTTATATTTACCGGTTTGGTTACAAACCCTTCATGTTTATATTTACCGGTGTGGTTACAAACCCATCTGTGTTCATATTTAGCAGTGTGGTTACAATCCCCTCTGTGTTTATATTTACCAGTGTGGTTACAATCCACTCTGTGTTTATATTTACCACTGTGATTACAAACCCCTCTGTGTTTATATTTACTGGTGTGGTTACAAACCCCTCTGTGTTTATATTTACTGGTGTGGTTACAAACCCCTCTGTGTTTATATTTACCGGTGTGGTTACAAACCCTTCATGTTTATATTTACTGGTGTGTTTACAAACCCATCTGTGTTTATATTTACTGGCATGGTTACAAACCCAATGAGTTTATATTTACCTGTGTGGTTACAATCCACTCTGTGTTTATATTTACCGGTGTGGTTACAAACCCCTCTGTGTTTATATTTAATGGTGTGGTTACAATCCCCTTTGGGTTTATATTTACTGCTGTGGTTACTAACCGCTCTATGTCAATGTTTACTGGTGTGGTTACAAACCACTCTATGTTTATATTAACCAGTGTGATTACAAACCCCTCTGTGTTTATATTTACTGGTGTGGTTACAAAACCCTCTGTGTTTATATTTACTGGCGTGGTTACAACCCCACTGTGTTTTTATTTACCAGTGTGGTTACAGACCCCTCTCTGTTTATATTTACTGGAGTGGTTACAAAATCTCTGTGTTTATATTTAATGGCGTGGTTACAAACCCTTCTGTGTTTATATTTACTGGTGTGGTCACAAACCCCTTTGGGTTTATATTTACTGGTGTGGTTACAAACCCCTCCGTTTTTATATTTACTGGTGTGGTTACAAACCCCTCTGTGTTTATATTTACCGGTATGGTTACAAAACCCTCTGTGTTTTTATTTACTGGCGTGGTTACAAACCCTTCTGTGTTTATATTTACTGGTGTGGTTACAAACCACTCTGTGTTTATATTTACAGGTGTGGTTACAAACCACTCTGTGTTTATATTTACCGGTGTGGTTACAATCCACTCTGTGTTTATATTTACCGGTGTCGTTACAAACCCCTCTGAGTTTATATTTACTGGTGTGATTACAAACCCCTCTGTGTTTATATTTACTGGTGTGGTTACAAACCCCTCTGTGTTTATATTTACTGGTGTGGTTACAAACCCCTCTGTGTTTATATTTACCGGTATGGTTACAAAACCCTCTGTGTTTTTATTTACTGGCATGGTTACAAACCCTTCTGTGTTTATATTTACTGGTGTGGTTACAAACCACTCTGTGTTTATATTTACCGGTGTGGTTACAAACCACTCTTTGTTTATATTTACCGGTGTGGTTACAAACCCCTCTGTGTTTATATTTACTGGCATGGTTACAACCCCTCTGAGTTTATATTTACTGGTGTGATTACAGACCCCTCTCTGTTTATATTTACTGGAGTGGTTACAAACCCCTCTGTGTTTATATTTAATTGTGTGGTTACAACCCCTGCTATGTTTATATTTAATGGTGTGGTTACAAAACCATCTGTGTTTATATTTAATGGTGTGTTTACAAACCCCTCTGGGTTTATAATTACCGTCGTGGTTACAAACCCCTGTATGTTTATATTTACTGTCATGATTACAAAACCCTCTGTGTTTTTATTTACCGGTGTGGTTACAATCCCCTCTGTGTTTATACTTAATGGTGTGTTTACAAACCCCTCTGTGTCAATGTTTACCGGTGTGGTTACAAACCACTCTGTGTTTATATTTACCAGTGTGATTACAAACCCCTCTGTGTTTATATTTACTGGTGTGGTTATTAACCGTTCTGTGTTTATATTTACTGGCATGGTTACAACCCCTCCATGTTTTTGTTTACTAGTGTGGTTACATACCCCTCTGAGTTTTAATTTACTGGTGTGGTTACAAAACCGTCTGTGTTTTTATTTACTGGCATAGTTACAAAACCCTTCTGTGTTTATATTTAATGGCGTGGTTACAAAACCCTGTGCACTTACACCAAAATCTCAGTCCCAGATAAATCTCTACTGATAATAATTACCTGGTAATTTACTCTACCCTGACACCTAATTGCTACTTAAGTCTATGAATATTAACATCAAGCAACTGATTTCACATGGACTAATGTGAAAGAAACCATAAGTTAATGATAAAGTTCTATTCTACTAAACGTTTAAAAGAAGGGATAGGGTTGGAAACCTTTAGTATTGCCCAGACTAAAGTTGCAGAGTTATATCATCTGTGAAAGCAGCATTCTGTTGTACTGGATGACATGTTCCCTGCTGTATTCATTACAAAGCCCAGCCGTATTTATACTAGCTAAAATCACCCTATCCTCACCAAAAATAGATAGGATGCTCAATGATAAGATTTAACACGTTTGGCAATAAGTCTCTACGCATAAGTCAGCCTTCAATACTCCATGTGATGAGCAATTGTTATCAAGCAAGTGGTCACTTCCCACCTGAACCTTAGGCAAATGAGCTGCTGTGTTAGTGAGACCAACAACAGTGTCGAGGTAATCAACAGCAACATTTGACACAAACAAAAGCAACACACCATTAAAATTGGAAGCTAGGTCACAAGGGTGTCAGGACAACACTGGTGGTGTACCCATCAGGAAAGAATAAGCAGGTTGAGCAGGGTTCTTTCCTCCAACAGGAGAAGGTAATAGATGTATAGTGAAGAAGGTTATCAAAAATTACAAGGAACTCTTGATCAACTGAGAAAGTGGGTCAAGAAATAACAAATAGCTATCAATTCAGTTAAGTGTGAGGTTTTGGGATTTGTGAAGTTAAACCAAGTGTAGGACTTTCACAGTGAATTGTAGAGCCCTGGAGAATGTTGTAGAACAGAGGGAGTATAGATACATACTGCAGTTCAGTTCCCTGAAAGTGGTGTCATTAGGTGATGAAGAAAATTTTTGACATACTGTCCTTCAACAGGCAGGGCTCTGAGTACAGGAATTGTGATGTTGCAGTTGTACGTGATGTTGGTGAGGCTGCACGTAGAGTACTGTGTACAGGTTTGGTCACCCTGTCATTAAGATGTCATTAAGCTGGAACAAGTGGAAAAATAAGGTTTATGAGAATGTTACCAGTATTCGAGGGCCTGAATGATAGGGAGAGATTGGGCAGGTCAGGGGTACTGAGGAGTGATTTTGTAGACATGTATAGAATCATGAGGGGCATACTGTAGATAAGCTGAATGCACATAGTTTTTTTGTTTGGGGAAAGGGAATCAAAATCTAAAAGGCATAGGTCTAAAGCAAGAGGAGAAAGATTTAAAAGGGCCTGAAGGGAAAAATTCTTCATGCACACAATTGTGTACGTATGCAATGAGCTGCCAGACGAAGTGTACAATAATGAAAGGGCATTTGGACTGGTAGATGAATAAGCAGAGTTCAGAGTAGACAATAGGACTAGTTTAGCTGGGCGTCCTGGTCAGCATCGATGAGTTGAGCCTGTTTCTGTGCTGTGTGACTGTTCTAGATGACAAAATGCTCAGTATGGAGATGGGGTTTTCACAAACGGAGATCAGAACCAGTTATTAGTTACAATGCTTACAATGGTATGGGAGGGGATTTGTGGGGACTGAAGATTAGAAAAATTGATGGAGAGGGAAAAAGAATGGAGAGGAAATGGGAGGAGGGGAGGTAGTGGTAGAAGGGTGGAGGGGCAAGCCAAGGGTGAAGGGAGGGGTAAAGAGGAGGGAGACTAGGGAAATGGCAAGAGAGGGACACTTATTGGAGAGGAGCAGAGTTG
This sequence comes from Hemitrygon akajei, assembly GCF_048418815.1. NCBI lineage: Eukaryota > Metazoa > Chordata > Chondrichthyes > Myliobatiformes > Dasyatidae > Hemitrygon > Hemitrygon akajei. The sequence goes on along the minus strand of NC_133128.1, from coordinate 103,451,321 downwards.
GAAGGTGACAGGATATACTACTACTAAGTGAGGACTGTCACCATACATGTTCATTAGGGATATCAGAGCCCCTCACCCAGGGAAAGATGGAGATGGAGATGTAGAGTGTAAACAACAGGATAAAAGACCTGGGCCAAAGTCAAGATAAAGCTTGTGATTATGGATTGTCAGAATGATTGGTCCTACTGAATACAATATCCGTTATCCTCTGACTCTACAAGCTCTTCACCTTGCTTGCAGACGCTGATGTTCAGGACTCCAGACAGATGGCAGTTCATTGCTGGACAAAATCCTTCGATACTGAGACTGTCAATTGAAAAAATCTCTTTGGGAACGATGAATCGATATGCACTGATTCCTTTTACCTTAACTTCTTTTTCAAATGTCAAGTACAGAGACCTGTAAAAGGAATATTCAACATTGTTTACAAAGAACATTTGAACACTTCCTGTTCTGCCCTCCTGCCTTCCCTCTTGCTTTTGTCCTTTTCTTTGCTTCAAACTTATCCTTTCTCCACAAACACCTTCCAATCCTTGCTATTACCAGACCCCTCAATCCCAACCATTTCTACTTCATTCTCCTGCACTCGGTCATTCCTCTTTCTATACCTGATCCTTTTCTCTCTATTTCTCCCCTTTGTACTACCCATTCACCACATGGCCTTTGCATTCGCTCTGACCTTCTACCCTTCTGTACTAACACCTCCTCTCCTCTGCACCTCCCTCCACCACCTCTTTCCCCTACTCTCACCCTTCCCCCACTCCCCTTGCCTACTCCCCCTCCTCTTCTCTTCTCTCCTCACCCTCAGATCCTCCTTCATCATTTTTTTCCTAGTACCACATTTTAGATAATCATCCTTTATGGTTTATGTCAGAACAGGCCTGTACTATCAACATTTTCCAATCTCGATAGATGGTGAATATACTTCTTGGTATTCCCAGCACCTTTCTTACCTCAGATTTCCAACAACTGTAATGGCTGTGTTCTATTTATATTTTGGATAGACAGATACTGATTAGGGATAATCAGCATAGGCTTGTGCGAGGTAGGTCGTGTCTAAGCAATGTTACAGAGTTTTTCGAAGAAGTTACCAGGAAAGTGGATGAAGGCAAGGCAGTGGATGTTGTCTACACGGACAAGGTGTTTGACAAGGTCCTGCATGGGAGGTTGGTCAAAATGGTTCGGTCACTCAGCATCCTTTGTGGGAGAAGCCAGAGAATGGTAGTAGGTGGTTGCCTCACCAACTGAAGGCCACAGGGATCGGTGCTGGGTCCGTTGTTTGTCATCTATATCAACAATCTTGACAATGTGGTAAACTGAAAGAGCATATTTGTAGATGACACCAAGATTGGGGGTGCAGTGGACAGTGAAGACTGTTAGAACTTGCAGCAGGATCTGGACCAGCGGGAAAGGTGGGCTGGGGAGTGATGGATGGAAGTTAGTGCAGACAAGTGCGAGGTGTTGCACTCTGAAAGGACCAACTTGGGTAGGTATTACACAGTAGGGCAGTGAGGAGTGTGGTAGAACAGAGGGATCTGAGAACACAGGTCCATAATTCACTGAAAGTGGAGGTACAGGTACAGTAGCTATGGTCATAAAGAAAGCTTTTTTTCACATTGGCCTTCATAAATCAAAGTGTTGAGTACAGGAGATAGGATGTTATGGTGAAGTTCTTTGAGACTTTGGTGAGACCTGATTTGGAGTATTGTGTGCAGTTTTGGACACCTACCTACAGAAAAGATGTAAACAAGGTTGAAAGAGTGCAGAGAAAATTTACAAGGATATTATCAGGTCTGGAAGACATGAGTTATAAGGAAAGATTGAATAGGTTAGGATTTTATTCATTGGAATGTAGAACATTGAGAGGAGATTTGATAGAGGTATACAAAATTATGAAGTATATAGAAAGGATAACTGCAAGCAGGTTTTTTTTTACTGTTTAACTCCAACTAGAGGTCATAGGTTAAGGGTGAAAGGTGAAATGTTTAAGGAAAACACAAGGGGAAACTTCTTCACTCAGGGTTGTGAAAGTGTGGAACAAGCTGACAGCGCAAGTGATGCATGCAAGCTCAATTTCAATGTTTAAGAGAAATTTGGATAGGTAAGTGGATGGGAGGGGTATGGAAGGATATGTTCCAGGTGCAGTTCGATGGGACTAGGCAGTTCAAATGTGTTAGCACAGACTAGATGGGCCAAAGGGCCTGTTTCTGTGTTGTACTTTTCTATGACTCTCTATTTCTATCGCTATCTGTCTCTCCCTCTCTATTTGTCTCTCTTTCTCTCTCCTTCCCTCTCTCTTTTTCTCTCTTTGCTTTCTACCCACAGACATTCCTGTCTTCTCCATCAGTCCTTCCATCTGCAAATTAAAACACCCAGATTTTCAGATATTTTTCAGTTCTGTCAGAGGATTGTTGGATGGGAAAATTAACTCTGGTTCTCTCCCCAAAGATGCTGCCTGATCCGCTCAGTATTCCCACATTTTCTGCATTTGCATTGATCTTGTAATATCATAATGGTCAGTATATATAGTGCTCAGGTTACATTTATTCAATTACCTGCAAATATCAGGAGCAAAAATGTAGAGGGCTTCATCTTTTTTTATTAGCGGGTGGAAGGTGGCTCCATCTGTTCCATTAATCATGTTAGAGGTATTCGATGCCCACCAGTTAAGTGATCTGTCCAACAAAACATGTCAAAGCATTGAAGACATTCACTCCTCTATCTTAGCCACTTCTGTCTGCATTGTGATGACAGTGGAGCAGAGGAAAGTCCTTAACATAAGGCACATACAGGTTTAAGACATTCAGATGTAGGTCAAGGGAACTAGGTAGAACAGCAGTTTGATATGGACTAGATGGACTAAAGGGCCTTTTCTGTGCTGTATGACTCTATGACAATGAATCTAGTTCCAGGCCAGTATGTGCTTGTTTAAACAATGTGCTTTAACAGTAAAAACAGTAGGGTGACCTCAGTAGGGTAAGATGAGGGAACGCACACCAGTCCTTGTAGAGGATCAGAAGAGTAAAGAATGAGCAATTTCAGGTTCTTGGGTGTCAATATCTCTGAGGATCTATCCTGAACCCAACATATCGATGCAGCTACAAACAAGACATGACAGCAGCTTTCTTTCATTGAGAGTTTGAAGAGATTTAGTATGTCACCCAAGACACTTAAATTTCTACAAATGTACCATGGAGAGCATTCTAACTGGCTGCCTCACTGTCTGGTGTGGGGAAGGGGGTTACTGCATAAGATTGAAATAAGCTGCAGAGAGTTGTAAACTTAGTCAGCTCCATCATGAGCACTAGCCTCCGTGATATCCAGGACACCTTCAAGAAGCAATGCCTCAAAAAGGCGATGTCCATCATTAAAGACCCTCATCACCCAGGTCATGGCCTCTTCTCATTGCTATCATCAGGAAGGAGGTACAGAAGTCTAAAGGGACACACTCATTGATTCAGGAACAGCTTCTTTCTCTCTGTCATCCAATTTCTGAATGGACACTGAAACAATGAACATTACCTGACTGCTTTTTTATTTCTATTTTTCCACTACTTATTTAATGTAACTTTTTTTAATATATATATATATATATATATACTCACTACAATTCACAGTTTTTTCTATTGTGTATTGCATTGTACTGCTGCCACAAAGACCTGAGTTATAAGGAAAGATTGAACAGGTTAGGATTTTATTCATTGGAACATAGAAGTTTGAGAGGAGATTTGATAGAGGTATACAAAATTATGAGGAGTATAGATAGGGTAAATGCAAGCAGTCTTTTCAACTGAGGCTGGGTGGAACTACAAACAGAGGTCATGGCTTAAGGGTTAAAGGTGAAAAGTTTAAGGGGAACATGAGGAGAAATTTTTTTACTCAGAGGGTCATGAGAGTGTGAAATGAGCTGCCAGCACAAGTGGCCCATGCGAGCTAAATTTCAACATTTAAGAGAAGTTTGGATAGGTACATGGATAGTAGGGGTATGGAGGGATATGGTGCCAGTGCAGGTCATTGGGAGAAGGCAGTTTAAATGGTTTTGGCATGGACTAGATGGGTTGTACTTCTCCATGACTCTAACATATAAACTCCTACAGACAGTGGTGAGAACCAAACTCATGTTGCTGGAAAGTGTTATGCTAACCGGTATGCCACCATGCCATCCTTGAATGAGAATGTCACTGACCTGGTTAGTAGATTTGTAGATCACCCTAAAATTGGTGGTACAGTAATCAGTTGGCTGAGGAATGGCAGACTGAGTTTAATTCAAGCAAGACAAACCAGCACGGAACTAATACAGTAGGGCCCCAGGGACTTTAGTAGAACAGAAATGCAAAGGGGTGCAGATACATAGGTCATTGAAAGTGACCACACAGGGAGGCAGGATGATGAAGAGGGTATTTGGCATGCTTGCCTCATTGGTCAGAATATTGATTTCAGGAGTTGGAATGTCATGCTATGTTGGTAAGGTTACATTTAGCACACTCTGCTCTCGGAGTGTGTTATTAAAGTGAAGCGGGGGCTTCAAAAGATTTACGAGGATGTTACCAGGACTACTGGACTTCTGTTGTAAGGGGAGACTGGATAGGCTGGGACATTTTTCTCTGGATTGTAGAAGGTTGAGGGGTTACCATATAGAGGGGGATTATGTAATGGGACCTCCTGAAGTGCTGAATAAATCACCCTTCCTTGCTTCTGAACCTCTGTGCCAGAGATGGCTTGTAAGATGGAACTCAGATCTCCATCTTGAAAAAGAACAGGAGGAGAGGTATCTCCTGCGTGTGTCCAGCATTTATTTCTTATCCTGGATGTGAGAAAACAGTCTACTCCTATTCATAATGCTGTGTCTACAAACTGGCTACAGTTACAGTTCAAAAGTACGTCTTTGGACATATCTGAAAGGGACATGAAGAACAAAATATCATGAAAACCTTCTTTCCTTTGAGCTAAAAGATATGTATTGAATGTTCATGTTATAGTTTTTGAACAATGTCATTATTTATTCAATATTTACCTGCCTGTGACTGAGAAAGCAAGTGACATCATCTTCAAACTCCCAGTTGTGCAACTATTGGACCCTGTGATTTGCAGTTTGGAGATCGTTTGAGCGTTTCAGCGCTCTGCAGTCTCCAAGGGCATTCTGGGAGGCAGAGGCACCGTGTGGGAACCTCGTGGCAAGAAGGCTGTGGGGCACATGCTGCTGTTCAACTCCATTTCACCAATTAAAACTTCCATTATTCACCGACTAAAGCGACGAGGGAGATTGAAACATCTAGGTGACTGCGGAAGTTGAGTGCCAGCTGCCTGCCTTTTGATCTGGGGGATCGTTCTGCTATAGAGAAGGGAGACTCCCTTTTGATCACTGGTGGGATTGCTCTGCTGCCAGAGAGGGGAGACTGCCTTTTTATTGCTGCTGGGATCGCTCTGCTACAGAGAAGGGTGGCTGCCTTGTGATCTGGGGGATCACTCTGCTGCCCGAGGGAAAGACTGCCTTTTGATCGCTGGAGGATCGCTTTGCTATCAGAGAGGGGAGACTGACCTATTGATCTTGGTGGGATCGCTCTGCTATCAGAGAGGGGAGACTGACCTATTGATCCTGGTGGGATCGCTCTGCTATCGGAGAGCGGAGACTGACCTATTGATCTTGGTGGGATCGCTCTGCTATCAGAGAGGGGAGACTGACCTATTGATCCTGGTGGGATCGCTCTGCTGCCGGAGATGGGAGACTGACCTATTGATCCTGGTGGGATCGCTCTGCTGCTGGAGATGGGAGACTGACCTATTGATCTTGGTGGGATCGCTCTGCTATCGGAGATGGGAGACTGACCTATTGATCCTGGTGGGATCGCTCTGCTATCGGAGAGGGGAGACTGACCTATTGATCCTGGTGGGATCGCTCTGCTGCCGGAGATGGGAGACTGACCTATTGATCCTGGTGGGATCGCTCTGCTGCCGGAGATGGGAGACTGACCTATTGATCCTGGTGGGATCGCTCTGCTGCCGGAGATGGGAGACTGACCTATTGATCCTGGTGGGATCGCTCTGCTGCCGGAGATGGGAGACTGACCTATTGATCCTGGTGGGATCGCTCTGCTGCCGGAGATGGGAGACTGACCTATTGATCTTGGTGGGATCGCTCTGCTGCCGGAGATGGGAGACTGACCTATTGATCTTGGTGGGATCGCTCTGCTGCCGGAGATGGGAGACTGACCTATTGATCCTGGTGGGATCGCTCTGCTGCCGGAGATGGGAGACTGACCTATTGATCTTGGTGGGATCGCTCTGCTGCCGGAGATGGGAGACTGACCTATTGATCCTGGTGGGATCGCTCTGCTGCCGGAGATGGGAGACTGACCTATTGATCTTGGTGGGATTGCTCTGCTGCCGGAGAGGGGAGACTGACCTATTGATCCTGGTGGGATCGCTCTGCTGCCGGAGAGGGGAGACTGACCTATTGATCCTGGTGGGATCGCTCTGCTGCCAGAGAGGGAAAGGTCTGCTGCTGTGCTTGGAGAATTTTACCCAGATTTCCTGCATTTTGGATATGGACTTGGACTGTGAACAGTTTTAATGTCTTATAGATTTTTATATTCTGTCTTTTTCACCCAATCTTTCTCATTTTTTATGTGCGGGGGTGGAGTATTTGGGGATTGATGTGCCTGTTCTGTTTTTATTTATTTTTTTGTGAAGGAGGAGGGATTTGGGGGTTGATGATTGTGCTGCCGTTCTTTTGTTTCTTGGTTTCGTGGCTATCTGGAGAAGAAGAATTTCAGAGTTGTATACCTTGATAATAAATGGATCTTTGATACAGCTTTAAGGTAAGAGGGGGAAATTTAAAGGAGATGAGCAGGGCAAGTCTTTTACACAGAGAGTGGTGAAAACAGACGCAATACTGGCATTTATGAGGCACAGACAGTTACATGAATGGAGGCATATGGATCGTGTGCAGGGAAGGAGATGAATTTAATCTGGCATTACAGTTGTCACAGACATGGACCGAAGCATCTGTCCCTGTACTGTACTGATCTATATTCTCTGTAATTACACTTCTGTCTGATTTTATGTTACTGTATGAAGGGGTTGAATTGTGCAATACTTTGACTATGTTATTTGAATGAAGCAATCTGATATTCTGTGTGCTGACACAGGATAGCTATCAGCAGACAGGAAATCAATGCAGTGTGCTAACTTTCCTCTCAAGGCTTTGGGTCCACTCTAAGGTAGCACAGCCATGATATGTTGATTGGCACTCAGGAGAAATGCAGTGTCAAAGGAGATGCTTTCTGTTGAAATGTTAAACTATGACCCTGCTTCTACCTCTGGTGTATCAAGAAGGTTCTCTAGCAACTTTCAGAGTAGAACATGGAATTCAATATTTATCCTTCACCTTCACTGGTGTGTTTATTTGATCATTTATTGCATTGATTTTTTGTGGGAGAAATAGCTTGCCAGGCTCCTGCTTGCTAACAGTCTGCTTCAGTGGGACTCTGTGATGGGTACTGTGCAAAAGTCACTCTGTTTATGGGTCAGGTCACTTGGACTGGGACAGGAGCAGTAGAACACAAAATGTCGGAATGACGTATTCACAATCACCTCCCAATCCATTCCTAAGGTATCAGTACAGGGTCTTAATACAAATAAATGGAATTATGAACTGTTACATACTTTTGTCCTTTCCACATTAATATTTTGCTGAAATCCATGTAATCTTTTTTGCCAGTGCTAAACAAATACTCTCCATCATCTGTTCCATTCATCTGAAAAAGGATTAAATGCTGTTAGAATCTCAAAATATTTGTGATACAAAAGCAGGCTATTTTTCCCATCGTTTCTGTGCTGGTTGTAAAAGTGCTTGTCAGTATGATCATAGCTCTTTACATACACATCCACGTGTGGAGGGAGTCTCAGACAGTGAGTTCCAGATCTCCACGGAACAATTCCTTCCCCTCCCCTCTAACCTTTCCAATAATTACTTTAATTCTCTGTTTTTGAACTGTTATGTTAAGGGTATTAATCTACCCTATTTTATTGAGCCCATTCATAATTTTATAAACCTCAGTTAAGTCTTTCCTCAGTTTTCCTCTTTATCCTCACAATAACAAGTTTCCAATCCTAGCTAATCTCTAGAACAGCATTCTAACACTACATACAGCTTTTCTGGAAACTCATACTGTGGGAAAGCTTTGTGTCAGTCTTGTTAACCATCTTGTCAACCTGTTCTGCTCTCATTTAAGGATCAACAGACACCCAGTACCCTCCACGGTCCCTCTGTTTTTCCACAGCACTCAATGTCCAGCCATTGAATGTTGAATCTCCTTGAACACATTAGCTCTCCAACTAACTAAATCACCTCTCTCCTTCTACACTCTTGTTTTCCTGCTCTTTGCAAACTTCCTAGAAGTCAGTAATCTATATTTGAGAAAGCAAAAACAACATTTAGGAGCCCCTAGGAACCCTAATGGTAACAGTTTTCAGTCATAAAATCACCCAGCCATGACCATTTGCTTCCTGAACTGAGCCAATATTAAATTCAGTTTTCCACACTCTCTTGGATCCTGAAGCCTTTCAAGTTTTGATTAGCCCACTATGTGGAACTGGTAAAAAGCCTTGCTGAAGTCCCTGTAGACTATACTGTTGATCCTCTTTGTTACCTCCTCAGAAAATACCTTCCCTTAAGTAACCCATTCTGACAGTCCCTGATTGATACGGGTCCTTCTATATGAAGGATTACGCTGTTCTGTACAATGGATTCCAATTATTTGCCCATCACTGAAATTTAGCTAATTTAGCTAATTGCCCTGTAATTTCTTGGTTTATCCCTTCCTCCTTCTTCAAGAAGAGATACAATACCAGTTGGCTCCACTCCTGTAGCTGGCCAGTATTGAACTACTTCTGCATGGGCCCCTACTACCTCGGATTTACTCTGTTTGGGCCTGGTGGTTTAAACCATTCCAAAATACCAAACCCCTGCAAACCTCCTCCTGCATTCTGTTTATTCCATCAAATACTTTTAAGTGTTATTATTTTAACCACAGCATCAGCATCATCCCCACTCTGTGAAGTCAGGTGGAAAGTATCCAGTAAGAACTTTAGCCCCACTTATTTATTTATTGAGATACAGCGTGGAACAGGCCCTTTGGGCATTGTTGTGCAGCAACCCCGCCCCCCCACCCCAATTTAATCCCACACGGGACAACTTACCAATAAACCTACCAACTAGTACGTCAATGGACTTTGGGAGGAAGCCCATCCGGTCACGGGGAGAATGTACAGGCGATGGCGGGATTAACCTTCCATCTGCGCCCACTGGTTATGTTATCAATTGCTAATAAATTACACTCTTCTTAGTTTGTTATGTTTTGTAACTCTAAGTCGTAAAGCTAATTGAAAGGAAAAGACGGGAGCCCTGGAGAATGGGTCCTAGTTTTGTTATTACTTTAAGCGAGGTGCACACTGATTATATGGTAGCATCATGACATATGCAATATATACGCATTTCACATATATAACAATAATGAATCATCCATACAATAAAGAATGCTGAATCAAACAATATATTTACAATACTACTCAATTATTACTGATTTATTAAATACACAACATTGTTATCTTCTTGTTCTTTATGTACATAAAACCTTTTGGTTTTCTGTTGACTTTAAATGCCCATTTTTGAGTCTTGCTCTTTGCTTTCCCACTCTCTTATAATCTCACTCCTATATTATTTATACTACCCCAGACCTCCTGCTCTCAGAAGATCTCAGTGTCTGATATCAGTTCCCCCTTTTTGTCATTTCTTATTCTCCAGACTGAGTGATTCGAGAAACTTCAGCTGTTTTCTCTGGAACGTCAGAAGCTGAGGGGAGATCTGCTAGAAGTTTATAGGAATATGTGCCACATAGATAGGGTGGACTGTCAGAATCCTTTCCCCACAGTAGAAATGTCAAATATTAGAGGATATGGATTATGGAAAACTTTAAATTGCAAGGCAAGTCTTTTACACAGACAGTGTCAGGAATGGTGGTGGAAGCAGATGGGATGATAATGTTTAAGAGGCTCTTAAAAACATGAATGTCCAGGGAATGGAGGGATATGCATCATGTGCAGGCAGAAGAAATTTAGTTTAATTTGGCATCATAGTCAGCACAGATCTCGTGAGCCGAAGTACAGTACTGTTCTGTATTGTAAGATACCTGGTCATCCAGAGGGGGTTCTGGATTTTGCACATTGTGGTAACATACTTCTTATTTTATGGTAACATGGAAGGATGCCATCCTTTCTCAGAACATTCAGTCCTATTCCCACTGGTGTGTGAGCGCAGTGTGCCCAGTGGTTTACTGCAGGGACCAGTGCTGGGACCTTGGCTGTTTGTTATATACAGTGACAACTTAGATGTGAATGTCGAAGCTATGGTTAGTAAGTCCGTAGAAGACGCAAATATTGGTAATACTGTTGATAGGGAGGGGTTTTGCAGTAGACTACAGAATGATATTGATCAGATAGTAAACTGGTCAGACCAATCGCAGACATTGTCTAATCTTAGTAAGTGTGAAGTGATGTGTTTTAAGGAACCAAGTGAAGGTAGGACATACATAAAGAATGATAGGGCAGCAGGAAATATTGATCAACAGACAGAGTCATTGATTGAAGTACTGCACAGACGCAGGAAAAGCATTCCTGCACAAGTCTGGTGTAGATCTTTAAAGATCAGGAAGTTTGTTCAAACAACTTTTTATCTTTATAAAAAGATAAAAACTTTATAAATTTAAATCGCAGCAAGAGGCGGAGAGGGAAGAGGTAAAAGAAGCTCGGAGAGAAGCTGTGTTTTAACTGATTGTGGCAAAGAGGCTAGACTGCACAGGCGCGTGACGTAGCGCGCCAAAGGTTTAAAAAGAAAAACCGCTATATGCAGTGGCCATCGTCATAGCGGCCATCGTCGGAGTGGACTGAGGCAGAGTGGGACGGCTTTGGCTCAATCAGGCTTCGGCGAGAACAGGCAGAGGTGAGGTTGAATGGGGCACAACTGCGCAAGCGCGAGGAAGTCAGCCCGTAAGGCAGCGGGAGAATTTAAATAGCGAGCAGAGGCTGAGTACGAGCTTCACTCCAGGTGAGGTAAGGCTGGGTAAGCTCCTTTAATTAATCTAATTAGCTTAGGAGTAGGTAATGGAGGCAGCAGTTAGGGCAGTTGAGTGCTCCGTTTGCAGTATGTGGGAAGTCAGGGTGAGCATTGTTGTCCCTGATGACTACACCTGCAAAAGGTGCATCCAGCTGCAGCTCCTGACAAACCGTGTTAGGGAACTGGAGCTGGATGAACTTCGGATCATTCGGGAGGCAGAGGCAGAAATAAACAGGAGTTTCAGGGAGATAGTCACCCCTAGGAGTCAGGAGACAGGTAGTTGGGTGACTGTCAGGAGAGGGAAGGGGAATAGACAGGAAGAACAGAGCACCTCTGTGGCTGTTCCCATCAACAATAAGTATACCGTTTTGGATACTGTTGATGGGGACGATCTACCAGGGACAAGTTGCAGTGGTTGCGTCTCTGGCACCGAGAATGGACCCTCAGCTCAGAAGGGAAGGAGGGAAAAGAGGAGAGCAGTAGTGATAGGGGATTCGATAGAAAGGGGGACAGATAGGAGGTTCTGTGGAAGAGATCGAGAATCCTGGATGGTCTGTTGCCTCCCTGGTGCCAGGGTCCGTGATATCTTGGATCGAGTTCTCAGTATTCTCAAGAGGGAGGGTGAGCAGCCGGATGTCGTGGTCCATGTAGGGACCAATGACGTGGGTAGGAAGAGTGAGGAGGTCCTGAAAGGTGAGTTCAGGGAACTAGGTGCCAAGTTAAAGGATAGGACCTCCAGGATAGCAATCTCATGATTGCTACCAGTGCCACATGCAGGTGGGTTTAGAAATAGTAAGATAGTGCAGATCAACACGTGGCTGAAGACATGGTGCAGGACGGAGGGCTTCAGATTTATAGATAATTGGGCAGTTTTCCAGGGAAGGTGGGACCTGTTCCGGCGGGATGGTTTACATCTGAACTGGAGGGGGACATATATTCTTGCAGGTAGGTTTGCTAGAGAGGCTCCAGTGGATTTAAACTAGATACGAGGGGGGAGGGGAACCAGAGTGTAGGAACAGATGCATGGGAGAAGGAAGAAAAAGAAGACAGTAAAGTTCTTCGTACTGTTAGAGATAAACAGAGAGGAAGAGGTGGAGAGTTTCTTAAATGCATCTATTTTAATGCTAGGAACATTGTAAGAAAGGTGGACGAGCTTAGAGCATGGATTGATACCTGGAAATATGATGTTGTAGCTATTAGTGAAACATGGTTGCAGGAGGGGTGTGATTGGCAACTAAATATTCCTGGATTTTGTTGCTTCAGGTGTGATAGAATCGGAGGGACAAGAGGGGGAGGTGTTGCATTGCTTGTCAGAGAAAATATTACAACAGTGCTCTGGCAGGATAGATTAGAGGGCTTGTCTAGGGAGCCTATTTGGGTGGAATTGAGGAATGGGAAAGGTGTAGTAACACTTATATGGGTGTATTATAGACCACCTAATGGGGAGCGAGAATTGGAGGAGCAAATTTGCAAGGAGATAGCAGATATTTGTAGTAAGCACAGGGTTGTGATTGTGGGAGATTTTAATTTTCCATACATAGACTGGGAAGCCCATTCTGTAAAAGGGATGGATGGTTTGGAGTTTGTAAAATGTGTGCAGGATAGTTTTTTGCAGCAATACATAGAGGTACTAACTAGAGAAGGGGCAGTGTTGGATCTTCTGTCAGGGAATGAAATAGGTCAGGTGACGGAGGTATGTGTTGGGGAGTACTTCAGGTCCAGTGATCACAATACCATTAGTTTCAATATAACTATGGATCCTGGAACTCATCACTCACTGTGTACCCAGTCCTGGTATCCATCACTCCCCATGCACCCAATCCTGGTATACATCACTCCCGTTGAACTCAATCCCGATACCCACCCCTCCCTGTGTAACCAATCCCAGCACCCATTACTCCCTGTGTACCCAGTCCCGGTACACATCACACCCTGTGTACCCAATCCTGGTGTCCACCCCTCCCTGTGTACCCAATCCCAGCACCCATCACACCCTGTGTACCCAGTACTGGTACCAATAACTCCCTGTGTACCCAGACCGGGTACCCACCCCTCCCTGTGTACCCAATCCCGTTACACATTACTCCCAGTGTACCCACCACTCCCTGTGTACCCAATCCTAGTATCCATCAGTCCCTGTGAACCCAATCTGGGTACCCACCCCTCCCTGTGTACCCAATCCCGGTCTCCCATTAGTCCCTGAGTACCCAATCCTGGTACAATCACTCCCTGTGTACTCAATCTCGATACCAACCACTCCCTGTGTATCCAATCCCGGTACCCATCACACCCTATGTACACAATCCCGGTCTACCATTAGTCTCTGTGTACCCAATCCCGGTACAATCACTCCCTGTGTACCCAATCCCAGTACCCATCACTCCCTGTATACCCAATCCCAGTACCCATCAGTCTCTGTCTACCCAATCCTGGTACCCACCACACCCTGTGTACCCAATCCCAGTACCCATCACTCCCTCTGTACCTAATCCTGGTACCCACCACTCCCCATGTACCCAATCCTGGTATCCATCCCTCCCTGTGTACCCAATCCCGATACCCACCCCTCCCTGTGTAAGCAATCCTGGTACCCACCCCTCCCTGTGTACACAATCCCGATACCCACCCCTCCCTGTGTAACCAATCCCAGCACACATTTCTCCCTGTGTACCCAATCTCGTTATCCACTCCTCCCTGTGAACCCAATCATGGTACCCATCACTCCCTGTGTACCCAATACAGATACCCACCCCACCTGGTGTACCCAATCCCGATTCCCATTACTCCCTATCTACCCAATCCCAGCACCCATCACTCCCTTTCTACTCAAACCCTGTACACACCCCTCCCTGTGTAAGCAATCCCGGAACCCACCATTCCCTGTGTACCTAATCCCGATGCCATTCACTCCCTGTGTACCCGATCCTGATACCCACCCCACCTTGTGTACCCAATCCCGATACCTATCACTCCCTGTGTACCCAATCCTGGTACCCATCACTCCCTGTGTACCCGATCCTGATACCCACCCCACCTTGTGTATCCAATCCCGGTACCCATCACTCCCTATGTACACAATCCCGGTCTACCATTAGTCTCTGTGTACCAAATCCCGGTACAATCACTCCCTGTGTACCCAATCCCAGTACCCATCACTCCCTGTGTAGCCAATGCCAGTACCCATCACTCTCTGTCTACCCAATCCTGGTACCCACCACACCATGTGTACCCAATCCCAGTACCCATCACTCCCTCTGTACCTAATCCGGGTACCCACCACTCCCCATGTACCCAATCCTGGTATCCAACCCTCCCTGTGTACCCAATCCCGGTACCCACCCCTCCCTGTGTATCCAATCCCAGTACCCATCACTCCCTCTGTACCTAATCCTGGTACCCACCACTCCCCATGCACCCAATCCTGGTATCCATCACTTCCTGTGAACCCAATCTGGGTACCCACCCCTCCCTGTGTACCCAATCCCGGTACCCACCCATCCCTGTGTAGCCAATCCTGGAACTCATCACTCACTGTGTACCCAATCCCAATACCCAAAACCTCCCTGTGAACCATCACTCCCTGTGTACACAAACCATATACCCACCTCTCCCTGTGTAATCAATCCCGGGACCCACCACTCCCTGTCTACCCAATCCCAGCACCCATCAATCCCTGTGTATCCAATCCCAGCACCCATTTCTGCCAGTGTACCCAATCCCGATACCCACCCCTCCCTGTGTAAGCAATCCTGGTACCCACCCCTCCCTGTGTACCCAATCCCGATACCCACCCCTCCCTGTGTAAGCAATCCTGGTACCCACCCCTCCCTGTGTACCCAATCCCGATACCCACCCCTCCCTGTGTAACCAATCCCAGAACACATTTCTCCCTGTGTACCCAATCTCGTTATCCACTCCTCCCTGTGAACCCAATCATGGTACCCATCACTCCCTGTGTACCCAATACCGATACCCACCCCACCTGGTGTACCCAATCCCGATTCCCATTACTCCCTATCTACCCAATCCCAGCACCCATCACTCCCTTTCTACTCAAACCCTGTACCCACCCCTCCCTGTGTAAGCAATCCCGGAACCCACCATTCCCTGTGTACCTAATCCCGATGCCATTCACTCCCTGTGTACCCGATCCTGATACCCACCCCACCTTGTGTACCCAATCACAATACCTATCACTCCCTGTGTACCCAATCCTGGGACCCACCATTCCCTGTGTACCCAATCCTGGTGCTCATCTCTCCCAGTGTATCCGATCCCAGTATCCACCTCTCCCTGTGTACCCAATCCCAGCACCTAGCAGTCCCTGTGTATCCAATCCTGATACCCATCACTCCCTGTGAACCCAATCCTGGTGCTCATCACTCCCTGTGTACCTAATCCTGGTTCTAAACTCTCCCTGTGTACCCAAACCCGAGACCCATCGCTCCCTGTGTAACCAATCCCGATACTCACCGCTCCCTGTGTACCCAATCGTGATACCCATTACTCCCTGTGTACCTAATCCTGGTTCTAAACCCTCCCAGTGTACCCAAACCCGAGACCCATCACACCCTGTGTTCTCCATCCCGATACTCACCTCTCCCTGTGTACCCAATCTGGGAGCCCATCACACCCTGTGTACCCAATCCCGATACCCATCACTCCCTCTGTACCTAACCCTGGTAACCACGACTCCCCATGCACCCAATCCTGGTATACATCACTCCCTGTGAACTCAATCCCGATACTCACCCCTCCCTGTGTAGCCAAACCCGAGACCCATCACTCACTATGTACACAATCCCGGTCTCCCATTAGTCTCTGTGTACCCAATCCCAGTACAATCACTCCCTGTGTACCCAGTCCCAATACATCACAGCCCGTGTACCCAGTCCCGGTACACATCACACCCTGTGTACCCAATCCTGGTGTCCACTCCTCCCTGTGTACCCAATCCCAGCACCTATCAGTCCCTGTGTATCCAATCCTGATACCCATCATTCCCTGTGTACCCAATCCTGGTACCCAGCACTCCCTGTGTACCCAATCATGGTACCCATCACTCCCTGTGTACCCAATCCCAGCACCTATCAGTCCCTGTGTATCCAATCCTGATACCCATCACTCCCTGTGTACCCAATCCTAGTATCCATCAGTCCCTGTGAACCCAATCTGGGTACCCACCCCTCCCTGTGTACGCAATCCCGGTCTCCCATTAGTCCCTGAGTACCCAATCCTGGTACAATCACTCCCTGTGTACTCAATCTCGATACCAACCACTCCCTGTGTATCCAATCCCGGTACCCATCACTCCCTATGTATACAATCCCGGTCTACCATTAGTCTCTGTGTACCCAATCCCGGTACAATCACTCCCTGTGTACCCAATCCCAGTACCCATCACTCCCTGTATACCCAATCCCAGTACCCATCAATCTCTGTCTACCCAATCCTGGTACCCACCACACGCTGTGTACCCAATACCAGTACCCATCACACCCTCTGTACCTAATCCTGGTACCCACCACTCCCCATGTACCCAATCCTGGTATCCATCCCTCCCTGTGTACCCAATCACGGTACCCATCACTCCCTCTGTACCTAATCCTGGTACCCACCACTCCCCATGCACCCAATCCTGGTATCCATCACTCCCTGTGAACCCAATCTGGGTACCCACCCCTCCCTGTGTACCCAATCCCGGTACCCACCCATCCCTGTGTAGCCAATCCTGGAACTCATCACCCACTGTGTACCCAATCCCAATACCCAAAACCTCCCTGTGAACCATCACTCCCTGTGTACACAAACCCTATACCCACCTCTCCCTGTGTAATCAATCCCGGGACCCACCACTCCCTGTCTACCCAATCCCAGCACCCATCAATCCCTGTGTATCCAATCCCAGCACCCATTTCTGCCAGTGTAACCAATCCTAGTACCCACCCCTCCCTGTGTAACCAATCCCAGCACCCATTTCTGCCAGTGTACCCAATCCCGATACCCACCCCTCCCTGTGTAAGCAATCCTGGTACCCACCCCTCCCTGTATAACCAATCCCAGCACCCATTTCTCCCTGTGTACCCAATCTCGTTATCCACTCCTCCCTGTGAATCCAATCATGGTACCCATCACTCCCTGTGTACCCAATACAGATACCCACCCCACCTGGTGTACCCAATCCCGATACCCATTACTCCCTATCTACCCAATCCCAGCACCCATCACTCCCTTTCTACTCAAACCCTGTACCCACCCCTCCCTGTGTAAGCAATCCCGGAACCCACCATTCCCTGTGTACCTAATCCCGATGCCATTCACTCCCTGTGTACCCGATCCTGATACCCACCCCACCTTGTGTACCCAATCCCGATACCCATTACTCCCTGTATACCCAATCCTGGTGCTCATCTCTCCCTGTGTATCCGATCCCAGTATCCACCTCTCCCTGTGTACCCAATCCCAGCACCTATCAGTCCCTGTGTATCCAATCCTGATACCCATCACTCCCTGTGTACCCAATCCTGGTGCTCATCACTCCCTGTGTACCTAATCCTGGTTCTAAACTCTCCCTGTGTACCCAAACCCGAGACCCATCGCTCCCTGTGTACACAATCCCGATACTCACCCCTCCCTCTGTACCCAATCCCGATACTCACCCCTCCCTGTGTACCCAATCGTGATACCCATTACTCCCTGTGTACCTAATCCTGGTTCTAAACCCTCCCAGTGTACCCAAACCCGAGACCCATCACACCCTGTGTTCTCCATCCCGATACTCACCTCTCCCTGTTTACCCAATCTGGGAGCCCATCACACCCTGTGTACCCAATCCCGATACTCACCCCTCCCTGTGTATCCAATCCCGGTACCCATCACTCCCTATGTACACAATCCCGGTCTCCCATTAGTCTCTGTGTACCCAATCCCAGTACAATCACTCCCTGTGTACGCAATCCCGGTACCCACCCCTCCCTGTGTACCCAATCCCGATACCCATCACTCCCTCTGTACCTAACCTTGGTAACCACGACTCCCCATGCACCCAATCCTGGTATACATCACTCCCTGTGAACTCAATCCCGATACTCACCCCTCCCTGTGTAACCAATCCCAGCACCCATTACTCCCTGTGTACCCAGTCCCAGTACACATCACAGCCCGTGTACCCAGTCCCGGTACACATCACACCCTGTGTACCCAATCCTGGTGTCCACCCCTCCCTGTGTACCCAATCCCAGCACCTATCAGTCCCTGTGTATCCAATCCTGATACCCATCATTTCCTGTATACCCAATCCTGGTACCCAGCACTCCCTGTGTACCCAATCATGGTACCCATCACTCCCTGTGTACCCAATCCTGGTACCCAGCACTCCCTGTGTACCCAATCCTGGTGCTCATCACTCCCTGTGTACCTAATCCTGGTTCTAAACCCTCCCTGTGTACCCAAACCCGAGACCCATCGCTCCCTGTGTACCCAATCCCGATACTCACCTCTCCCTGTGTACCCAATCTGGGGGCCAATCCCACCCTGTGTACCCAATCGTGATACCCATTACTCCCTGTGTACCTAATCCTGGTTCTAAACCCTCCCAGTGTACCCAAACCCGAGACCCATCACACCCTGTGTTCTCCATCCCGATACTCACCTCTCCCTGTGTACCCAATCTGGGAGCCCATAACACCCTGTGTACACAATACTGATACTCACCCCCCCGTGTAGCCAAACCCGAGACCCACCCCACCCTAAGTAACCAATCCCAGGACACATCACTCCCTATGCACCCAATCCCAATACCTACCCCTCCCTGTGTAGCCAATCCTGGAACTCATCACTCACTGTGTACCCAGTCCTGGTATCCATCACTCCCCATGCACCCAATCCTGGTATACATCCCTCCCTTTGAACTCAATCCCGATACCCACCCCTCCCTGTGTAACCAATCCCAGCACCCATTACTCCCTGTGTACCCAGTCCCGGTACACATCACACCCTGTGTACCCAATCCTGGTGTCCACTCCTCCCTGTGTACCCAATCCCAGCACCTATCAGTCCCTGTGTATCCAATCCTGATACCCATCATTCCCTGTGTACCCAATCCTGGTACCCAGCACTCCCTGTGTACCCAATCATGGTACCCATCACTCCCTGTGTACCCAATCCCAGCACCTATCAGTCCCTGTGTATCCAATCCTGATACCCATCACTCCCTGTGTACCCAATCCTAGTATCCATCAGTCCCTGTGAACCCAATCTGGGTACCCACCCCTCCCTGTGTACGCAATCCCGGTCTCCCAGTAGTCCCTGAGTACCCAATCCTGGTACAATCACTCCCTGTGTACTCAATCTCGATACCAACCACTCCCTGTGTATCCAATCCCGGTACCCATCACTCCCTATGTATACAATCCCGGTCTACCATTAGTCTCTGTGTACCCAATCCCGGTACAATCACTCCCTGTGTACCCAATCCCAGTACCCATCACTCCCTGTATACCCAATCCCAGTACCCATCACTCTCTGTCTACCCAATCCTGGTACCCACCACACGCTGTGTACCCAATACCAGTACCCATCACTCCCTCTGTACCTAATCCTGGTACCCACCACTCCCCATGTACCCAATCCTGGTATCCATCCCTCCCTGTGTACCCAATCACGGTACCCATCACTCCCTCTGTACCTAATCCTGGTACCAACCACTCCCCATACACCCAATCCTGGTATCCATCACTCCCTGTGAACCCAATCCTGGTGTCCACTCCTCCCTGTGTACCCAATCCCAGCACCTATCAGTCCCTGTGTACCCAGTACTGGTACCAATAACTCCCTGTGTACCCAGACCGGGTACCCACCCCTCCCTGTGTACCCAATCCCGTTACACATTACTCCCAGTGTACCCACCACTCCCTGTGGAACAAATCCCGGTACACACCACTCCCTGTGTACCCAATCCTAGTATCCATCAGTCCCTGTGAACCCAATCTGGGTACCCACCCCTCCCTGTGTACACAATCCCGGTCTCCCATTAGTCCCTGAGTACCCAATCCTGGTACAAACACTCCCTGTGTACTCAATCTCGATACCAACCACTCCTTGTGTATCCAATCCCGATACCCATCACTCCCTATGTACACAATCCCGGTCTACCATTAGTCTCTGTGTACCCAATCCCGGTACAATCACTCCCTGTGTACCCAATCCCAGTACCCATCACTCCCTGTGTACCCAATCCCAGTACCCATCACTCTCTGACTACCCAATCCTGGTACCCACCACACCCTGTGTACCCAATCCCAGTACCCATCACTCCCTCTGTACCTAATCCTGGTACCCACCACTCCCCATGTACCCAATCCTGGTATCCATCCCTCCCTGTGTACCCAATCCCGGTACCCACCCCTCCCTGTGTACCCAATCCCAGTACCCATCACTCCCTCTGTACCTAATCCTGGTACCCACCACTCCCCATGCACCCAATCCTGGTATCCATCACTCCCTGTGAACCCAATCTGGGTACCCACCCTTCCCTGTGTACCCAATCCCGGTACCCACCCATCCCTGTGTAGCCAATCCTGGAACTCATCACTCACTGTGTACCCAATCCCAATACCCAAAACCTCCCTGTGAACCATCATTCCCTGTGTACACAAACCCTATACCCACCTCTCCCTGTGTAATCAATACCGGGACCCACCACTCCCTGTCTACCCAATCCCAGCACCCATCAATCCCTGTGTATCCAATCCCAGCACCCATTTCTCCCAGTGTAACCAATCCTGGTGCTCATCACTCCCTGTGTACCTAATCCTGGTTCTAAACTCTCCCTGTGTACCCAAACCCGAGACTCATCGCTCCCTGTGTACTCAATCCCGATACTCACCCCTCCCTGTGTACCCAATCGTGATACCCATTACTCCCTGTGTACCTAATCCTGGTTCTAAACCCTCCCAGTGTACCCAAACCCGAGACCCATCACACCCTGTGTTCTCCATCCCGATACTCACCTCTCCCTGTGTACCCAATCTGGGAGCCCATCACACCCTGTGTACCCAATCCCGATACCCATCACTCCCTCTGTACCTAACCCTGGTAACCACCACTCCCCATGCACCCAAACCTGGTATACATCACTCCCTGTGAACTCAATCCTGATACTCACCCCTCCCTGTGTAGCCAAACCCGAGACCCATCACTCCCTATGTACACAATCCCTGTCTCCCATTAGTCTCTGTGTACCCAATCCCAGTACAATCACTCCCTGTGTACGCAATCCCGGTACCCACCCCTCCCTGTGTACCCAATCCCGATACCCATCACGCCCTCTGTACCTAACCCTGGTAACCACCAATCCCCATGCACCCAAACCTGGTATACATCACTCCCTGTGAACTCAATCCCGATACTCACCCCTCCCTGTGTAACCAATCCCAGCACCCATTACTCCCTGTGTACCCAGTCCCAGTACACATCACAGCCCGTGTACCCAGTCCCGGTACACATCACACCCTGTGTACCCAATCCCAGCACCTATCAGTCCCTGTGTATCCAATCCTGATACCCATCATTCCCTGTATACCCAATCCTGGTACCCATCACTCCCTGTGTACCCAATCCTGGTGCACATCACTCCCTGTGTACCTAATCCTGATTCTAAACTCTCCCTGTGTACCCAAACCCGAGGCCCATCGCTCCCTGTGTACCCAATCCCGAGACCCATCACACCCTGTGTTCTCCATCCCGATACTCACCTCTCCCTGTGTACGCAATCTGGGAGCCCATCACACCCTGTGTACCCAATCCCGATACCCATCACTCCCTCTGTACCTAACCCTGGTAACCACCACTCCCCATGCACCCAATCCTGGTATACATCACTCCCTGTGAACTCAATCCCGATACTCACCCCTCCCTGTGTAACCAATCCCAGCACCCATTACTCCCTGTGTACCCAGTCCCAGTACACATCACAGCCCGTGTACCCAGTCCCGGTACACATCACACCCTGTGTACCCAATCATGGTACCCATCACTCCCTGTGTACACAATCCCAGCACCTATCAGTCCCTGTGTATCCAATCCTGATACCCATCACTCCCTGTGTACCCAATCCTGGTGCTCATCACTCCCTGTGTACCTAATCCTGGTTCTAAACCCTCCCTGTGTACCCAAACCCGAAACCCATCGCTCCCTGTGTACCCAATCCCGATACACACCTCTCCCTGTGTACCCAATCTGGGAGCCCATCCCACCCTGTGTACCCAATCGTGATACCCATTACTCCCTGTGTACCTAATCCTGGTTCTAAACCCTCCCAGTGTACCCAAACCCGAGACCCATCACACCCTGTGTTCTCCATCCCGATACTCACCTCTCCCTGTGTACCCAATCTGGGAGCTCATAACACCCTGTGTACACAATCCTGATACTTACCCCCCTGTGTAGCCAAACCCGAGACCCACCCCTCCCTAAGTAACCAATCCCGGGACACATCACTCCCTGTGCACCCAATCCCAATACCTACCCCTCCCTGTGTAGCCAACCCTGGAACACATCACTCACTGTGTACCCAGTCCCGGTACACATCACACCCTGTGTACCCAATCCTGGTGTCCACCCCTCCCTGTGTACCCAATCCCAGCACCTATCAGTCCCTGTGTATCCAATCCTGATACCCATCATTCCCTGTATACCCAATCCTGGTACCCATCACTCCCTGTGTACCCAATCCTGGTGCTCATCACTCCCTGTGTACCTAATCCTGGTTCTAAACTCTCCCTGTGTACCCAAACCCGAGGCCCATCGCTCCCTGTGTACCCAATCCCGATACTCACCCCTCCCTGTGTACCCAATCCCGATACCCACCCCTCCCTGTGTAACCAATCCCAGCACCCATTTCTGCCAGTGTACCCAATCCCGATACCCACCCCTCCCTGTGTAAGCAATCCTGGTACCCACCCCTCCCTGTGTACCCAATCCCGATATCCACCCCTCCCTGTGTAACCAATCCCAGCACCCATTTCTCCCTGTGTACCCAATCTCGTTATCCACTCCTCCCTGTGAACCCAATCATGGTACCCATCACTCCCTGTGTACCCAATACAGATACCCACCCCACCTGGTGTACCCAATCCCGATACCCATTACTCCCTATCTACCCAATCCCAGCACCCATCACTCCATTTCTACTCAAACCCTGTACCCACCCCTCCCTGTGTAAGCAATCCCGGAACCCACCATTCCCTGTGTACCTAATCCCGATGCCATTCACTCCCTGTGTACCCGATCCTGATACCCACCCCACCTTGTGTACCCAATCCCGATACCTATCACTCCCTGTGTACCCAATCCTGGTACCCACCATTCCCTGTGTACCCAATCCTGGTGCTCATCTCTCCCTGTGTATCCGATCCCAGTATCCACCTCTCCCTGTGTACCCAATCCCAGCACCTATCAGTCCCTCTGTACCTAACCCTGGTAACCACCACTCCCCATGCACCCAATCCTGGTATACATCACTCCCTGTGAACTCAATCCCGATACTCACCCCTCCCTGTGTAGCCAAACCCGAGACCCATCACTCCCTATGTACACAATCCCGGTCTCCCATTAGTCTCTATGTACCCAATCCCAGTACAATCACTCCCTGAGTACGCAATCCCGGTACCCACCCCTCCCTGTGTACCCAATCCCGATACCTATCACTCCCTGTGTACCCAATCCTGGTACCCACCATTCCCTGTGTACCCAATCCTGGTGCTCATCTCTCCCTGTGTATCCGATCCCAGTATCCACCTCTCCCTGTGTACCCAATCCCAGCACCTATCAGTCCCTGTGTATCCAATCCTGATACCCATCACTCCCTGTGTACCTAATCCTGTTTCTAAACTCTCCCTGTGTACCCAAACCCGAGACCCATCGCTCCCTGTGTACCCAATCCTGGTGCTCATCACTCCCTGTGTACCTAAACTTGTTTCTAAACTCTCCATGTGTACCCAAACCCGAGACCCATCGCTCCCTGTGTACCCAATCCCGATACTCACCCCTCCCTGTGTACCCAATCGTGATACCCATAAGTCCCTGTGTACCTAATCCTGGTTCTAAACCCTCCCAGTGTACCCAAACCCGAGACCCATCACACCCTGTGTTCTCCATCCCGATACTCACCTCTCCCTGTGTACCCAATCTGGGAGCCCATCACACCCTGTGTACCCAATCCCGATACCCATCACTCCCTCTGTACCTAACCCTGGTAACCACCACTCCCCATGCACCCAATCCTGGTATACATCACTCCCTGTGAACTCAATCCTGATACTCACCCCTCCCTGTGTAGCCAAACCCGAGACCCATCACTCCCTATGTACACAATCCCTGTCTCCCATTAGTCTCTGTGTACCCAATCCCAGTACAATCACTCCCTGTGTACGCAATCCCGGTACCCACCCCTCCCTGTGTACCCAATCCCGATACCCATCACTCCCTCTGTACCTAACCCTGGTAACCACCAATCCCCATGCACCCAAACCTGGTATACATCACTCCCTGTGAACTCAATCCCGATACTCACCCCTCCCTGTGTAACCAATCCCAGCACCCATTACTCCCTGTGTACCCAGTCCCAGTACACATCACAGCCCGTGTACCCAGTCCCGGTACACATCACACCCTGTGTACCCAATCCTGGTGTCCACCCCTCCCTGTGTACCCAATCCCAGCACCTATCAGTCCCTGTGTATCCAATCCTGATACCCATCATTCCCTGTATACCCAATCCTGGTACCCATCACTCCCTGTGTACCCAATCCTGGTACCCATCACTCCCTGTGTATCCAATCCTGATACCCATCACTCCCTGTGTACCCAATCCTAGTATCCATCAGTCCCTGTGAACCCAATCTGGGTACCCACCCCTCCCTGTGTACGCAATCCCGGTCTCCCAGTAGTCCCTGAGTACCCAATCCTGGTACAATCACTCCCTGTGTACTCAATCTCGATACCAACCACTCCCTGTGTATCCAATCCCGGTACCCATCACTCCCTATGTATACAATCCCGGTCTACCATTAGTCTCTGTGTACCCAATCCCGGTACAATCACTCCCTGTGTACCCAATCCCAGTACCCATCACTCCCTGTATACCCAATCCCAGTACCCATCACTCTCTGTCTACCCAATCCTGGTACCCACCACACGCTGTGTACCCAATACCAGTACCCATCACTCCCTCTGTACCTAATCCTGGTACCCACCACTCCCCATGTACCCAATCCTGGTATCCATCCCTCCCTGTGTACCCAATCACGGTACCCATCACTCCCTCTGTACCTA
Organism: Hemitrygon akajei; assembly: GCF_048418815.1. Classification (NCBI taxonomy): domain Eukaryota; kingdom Metazoa; phylum Chordata; class Chondrichthyes; order Myliobatiformes; family Dasyatidae; genus Hemitrygon; species Hemitrygon akajei. The sequence continues at coordinate 103,425,874 of NC_133128.1, read as the reverse complement.
ATCCTGGTACCCACCACTCCCCATACACCCAATCCTGGTATCCATCACTCCCTGTGTACCCAATCCCAGCACCTATCAGTCCCTGTGTACCCAGTACTGGTACCAATAACTCCCTGTGTACCCAGACCGGGTACCCACCCCTCCCTGTGTACCCAATCCCGTTACACATTACTCCCAGTGTACCCACCACTCCCTGTGGAACAAATCCCGGTACCCACCACTCCCTGTGTACCCAATCCTAGTATCCATCAGTCCCTGTGAACCCAATCTGGGTACCCACCCCTCCCTGTGTACACAATCCCGGTCTCCCATTAGTCCCTGAGTACCCAATCCTGGTACAAACACTCCCTGTGTACTCAATCTCGATACCAACCACTCCTTGTGTATCCAATCCCGATACCCATCACTCCCTATGTACACAATCCCGGTCTACCATTAGTCTCTGTGTACCCAATCCCGGTACAATCACTCCCTGTGTACCCAATCCCAGTACCCATCACTCCCTGTGTACCCAATCCCAGTACCCATCACTCTCTGACTACCCAATCCTGGTACCCACCACACCCTGTGTACCCAATCCCAGTACCCATCACTCCCTCTGTACCTAATCCTGGTACCCACCACTCCCCATGTACCCAATCCTGGTATCCATCCCTCCCTGTGTACCCAATCCCGGTACCCACCCCTCCCTGTGTACCCAATCCCAGTACCCATCACTCCCTCTGTACCTAATCCTGGTACCCACCACTCCCCATGCACCCAATCCTGGTATCCATCACTCCCTGTGAACCCAATCTGGGTACCCACCCTTCCCTGTGTACCCAATCCCGGTACCCACCCATCCCTGTGTAGCCAATCCTGGAACTCATCACTCACTGTGTACCCAATCCCAATACCCAAAACCTCCCTGTGAACCATCATTCCCTGTGTACACAAACCCTATACCCACCTCTCCCTGTGTAATCAATACCGGGACCCACCACTCCCTGTCTACCCAATCCCAGCACCCATCAATCCCTGTGTATCCAATCCCAGCACCCATTTCTCCCAGTGTAACCAATCCTGGTGCTCATCACTCCCTGTGTACCTAATCCTGGTTCTAAACTCTCCCTGTGTACCCAAACCCGAGACTCATCGCTCCCTGTGTACTCAATCCCGATACTCACCCCTCCCTGTGTACCCAATCGTGATACCCATTACTCCCTGTGTACCTAATCCTGGTTCTAAACCCTCCCAGTGTACCCAAACCCGAGACCCATCACACCCTGTGTTCTCCATCCCGATACTCACCTCTCCCTGTGTACCCAATCTGGGAGCGCATCACACCCTGTGTACCCAATCCCGATACCCATCACTCCCTCTGTACCTAACCCTGGTAACCACCACTCCCCATGCACCCAAACCTGGTATACATCACTCCCTGTGAACTCAATCCTGATACTCACCCCTCCCTGTGTAGCCAAACCCGAGACCCATCACTCCCTATGTACACAATCCCTGTCTCCCATTAGTCTCTGTGTACCCAATCCCAGTACAAGCACTCCCTGTGTACGCAATCCCGGTACCCACCCCTCCCTGTGTACCCAATCCCGATACCCATCACGCCCTCTGTACCTAACCCTGGTAACCACCAATCCCCATGCACCCAAACCTGGTATACATCACTCCCTGTGAACTCAATCCCGATACTCACCCCTCCCTGTGTAACCAATCCCAGCACCCATTACTCCCTGTGTACCCAGTCCCAGTACACATCACAGCCCGTGTACCCAGTCCCGGTACACATCACACCCTGTGTACCCAATCCCAGCACCTATCAGTCCCTGTGTATCCAATCCTGATACCCATCATTCCCTGTATACCCAATCCTGGTACCCATCACTCCCTGTGTACCCAATCCTGGTGCACATCACTCCCTGTGTACCTAATCCTGATTCTAAACTCTCCCTGTGTACCCAAACCCGAGGCCCATCGCTCCCTGTGTACCCAATCCCGAGACCCATCACACCCTGTGTTCTCCATCCCGATACTCACCTCTCCCTGTGTACGCAATCTGGGAGCCCATCACACCCTGTGTACCCAATCCCGATACCCATCACTCCCTCTGTACCTAACCCTGGTAACCACCACTCCCCATGCACCCAATCCTGGTATACATCACTCCCTGTGAACTCAATCCCGATACTCACCCCTCCCTGTGTAACCAATCCCAGCACCCATTACTCCCTGTGTACCCAGTCCCAGTACACATCACAGCCCGTGTACCCAGTCCCGGTACACATCACACCCTGTGTACCCAATCATGGTACCCATCACTCCCTGTGTACACAATCCCAGCACCTATCAGTCCCTGTGTATCCAATCCTGATACCCATCACTCCCTGTGTACCCAATCCTGGTGCTCATCACTCCCTGTGTACCTAATCCTGGTTCTAAACCCTCCCTGTGTACCCAAACCCGAAACCCATCGCTCCCTGTGTACCCAATCCCGATACACACCTCTCCCTGTGTACCCAATCTGGGAGCCCATCCCACCCTGTGTACCCAATCGTGATACCCATTACTCCCTGTGTACCTAATCCTGGTTCTAAACCCTCCCAGTGTACCCAAACCCGAGACCCATCACACCCTGTGTTCTCCATCCCGATACTCACCTCTCCCTGTGTACCCAATCTGGGAGCTCATAACACCCTGTGTACACAATCCTGATACTTACCCCCCTGTGTAGCCAAACCCGAGACCCACCCCTCCCTAAGTAACCAATCCCGGGACACATCACTCCCTGTGCACCCAATCCCAATACCTACCCCTCCCTGTGTAGCCAACCCTGGAACACATCACTCACTGTGTACCCAGTCCCGGTACACATCACACCCTGTGTACCCAATCCTGGTGTCCACCCCTCCCTGTGTACCCAATCCCAGCACCTATCAGTCCCTGTGTATCCAATCCTGATACCCATCATTCCCTGTATACCCAATCCTGGTACCCATCACTCCCTGTGTACCCAATCCTGGTGCTCATCACTCCCTGTGTACCTAATCCTGGTTCTAAACTCTCCCTGTGTACCCAAACCCGAGGCCCATCGCTCCCTGTGTACCCAATCCCGATACTCACCCCTCCCTGTGTACCCAATCCCGATACCCACCCCTCCCTGTGTAACCAATCCCAGCACCCATTTCTGCCAGTGTACCCAATCCCGATACCCACCCCTCCCTGTGTAAGCAATCCTGGTACCCACCCCTCCCTGTGTACCCAATCCCGATATCCACCCCTCCCTGTGTAACCAATCCCAGCACCCATTTCTCCCTGTGTACCCAATCTCGTTATCCACTCCTCCCTGTGAACCCAATCATGGTACCCATCACTCCCTGTGTACCCAATACAGATACCCACCCCACCTGGTGTACCCAATCCCGATACCCATTACTCCCTATCTACCCAATCCCAGCACCCATCACTCCATTTCTACTCAAACCCTGTACCCACCCCTCCCTGTGTAAGCAATCCCGGAACCCACCATTCCCTGTGTACCTAATCCCGATGCCATTCACTCCCTGTGTACCCGATCCTGATACCCACCCCACCTTGTGTACCCAATCCCGATACCTATCACTCCCTGTGTACCCAATCCTGGTACCCACCATTCCCTGTGTACCCAATCCTGGTGCTCATCTCTCCCTGTGTATCCGATCCCAGTATCCACCTCTCCCTGTGTACCCAATCCCAGCACCTATCAGTCCCTCTGTACCTAACCCTGGTAACCACCACTCCCCATGCACCCAATCCTGGTATACATCACTCCCTGTGAACTCAATCCCGATACTCACCCCTCCCTGTGTAGCCAAACCCGAGACCCATCACTCCCTATGTACACAATCCCGGTCTCCCATTAGTCTCTATGTACCCAATCCCAGTACAATCACTCCCTGAGTACGCAATCCCGGTACCCACCCCTCCCTGTGTACCCAATCCCGATACCTATCACTCCCTGTGTACCCAATCCTGGTACCCACCATTCCCTGTGTACCCAATCCTGGTGCTCATCTCTCCCTGTGTATCCGATCCCAGTATCCACCTCTCCCTGTGTACCCAATCCCAGCACCTATCAGTCCCTGTGTATCCAATCCTGATACCCATCACTCCCTGTGTACCTAATCCTGTTTCTAAACTCTCCCTGTGTACCCAAACCCGAGACCCATCGCTCCCTGTGTACCCAATCCTGGTGCTCATCACTCCCTGTGTACCTAAACTTGTTTCTAAACTCTCCATGTGTACCCAAACCCGAGACCCATCGCTCCCTGTGTACCCAATCCCGATACTCACCCCTCCCTGTGTACCCAATCGTGATACCCATAAGTCCCTGTGTACCTAATCCTGGTTCTAAACCCTCCCAGTGTACCCAAACCCGAGACCCATCACACCCTGTGTTCTCCATCCCGATACTCACCTCTCCCTGTGTACCCAATCTGGGAGCCCATCACACCCTGTGTACCCAATCCCGATACCCATCACTCCCTCTGTACCTAACCCTGGTAACCACCACTCCCCATGCACCCAATCCTGGTATACATCACTCCCTGTGAACTCAATCCTGATACTCACCCCTCCCTGTGTAGCCAAACCCGAGACCCATCACTCCCTATGTACACAATCCCTGTCTCCCATTAGTCTCTGTGTACCCAATCCCAGTACAATCACTCCCTGTGTACGCAATCCCGGTACCCACCCCTCCCTGTGTACCCAATCCCGATACCCATCACTCCCTCTGTACCTAACCCTGGTAACCACCAATCCCCATGCACCCAAACCTGGTATACATCACTCCCTGTGAACTCAATCCCGATACTCACCCCTCCCTGTGTAACCAATCCCAGCACCCATTACTCCCTGTGTACCCAGTCCCAGTACACATCACAGCCCGTGTACCCAGTCCCGGTACACATCACACCCTGTGTACCCAATCCTGGTGTCCACCCCTCCCTGTGTACCCAATCCCAGCACCTATCAGTCCCTGTGTATCCAATCCTGATACCCATCATTCCCTGTATACCCAATCCTGGTACCCATCACTCCCTGTGTACCCAATCCTGGTACCCATCACTCCCTGTGTATCCAATCCTGATACCCATCACTCCCTGTGTACCCAATCCTAGTATCCATCAGTCCCTGTGAACCCAATCTGGGTACCCACCCCTCCCTGTGTACGCAATCCCGGTCTCCCAGTAGTCCCTGAGTACCCAATCCTGGTACAATCACTCCCTGTGTACTCAATCTCGATACCAACCACTCCCTGTGTATCCAATCCCGGTACCCATCACTCCCTATGTATACAATCCCGGTCTACCATTAGTCTCTGTGTACCCAATCCCGGTACAATCACTCCCTGTGTACCCAATCCCAGTACCCATCACTCCCTGTATACCCAATCCCAGTACCCATCACTCTCTGTCTACCCAATCCTGGTACCCACCACACGCTGTGTACCCAATACCAGTACCCATCACTCCCTCTGTACCTAATCCTGGTACCCACCACTCCCCATGTACCCAATCCTGGTATCCATCCCTCCCTGTGTACCCAATCACGGTACCCATCACTCCCTCTGTACCTAATCCTGGTACCCACCACTCCCCATACACCCAATCCTGGTATCCATCACTCCCTGTGTACCCAATCCAAGCACCTATCAGTCCCTGTGTACCCAGTTCTGGTACCAATAACTCCCTGTGTACCCAGACCGGGTACCCACCCCTCCCTGTGTACCCAATCCCGTTACACATTACTCCCAGTGTACCCACCACTCCCTGTGGAACAAATCCCGGTACCCACCACTCCCTGTGTACCCAATCCTAGTATCCATCAGTCCCTGTGAACCCAATCTGGGTACCCACCCCTCCCTGTGTACACAATCCCGGTCTCCCATTAGTCCCTGAGTACCCAATCCTGGTACAAACACTCCCTGTGTACTCAATCTCGATACCAACCACTCCTTGTGTATCCAATCCCGATACCCATCACTCCCTATGTACACAATCCCGGTCTACCATTAGTCTCTGTGTACCCAATCCCGGTACAATCACTCCCTGTGTACCCAATCCCAGTACCCATCACTCCCTGTGTACCCAATCCCAGTACCCATCACTCTCTGACTACCCAATCCTGGTACCCACCACACCCTGTGTACCCAATCCCAGTACCCATCACTCCCTCTGTACCTAATCCTGGTACCCACCACTCCCCATGTACCCAATCCTGGTATCCATCCCTCCCTGTGTACCCAATCCCGGTACCCACCCCTCCCTGTGTACCCAATCCCAGTACCCATCACTCCCTCTGTACCTAATCCTGGTACCCACCACTCCCCATGCACCCAATCCTGGTATCCATCACTCCCTGTGAACCCAATCTGGGTACCCACCCTTCCCTGTGTACCCAATCCCGGTACCCACCCATCCCTGTGTAGCCAATCCTGGAACTCATCACTCACTGTGTACCCAATCCCAATACCCAAAACCTCCCTGTGAACCATCATTCCCTGTGTACACAAACCCTATACCCACCTCTCCCTGTGTAATCAATACCGGGACCCACCACTCCCTGTCTACCCAATCCCAGCACCCATCAATCCCTGTGTATCCAATCCCAGCACCCATTTCTCCCAGTGTAACCAATCCTGGTGCTCATCACTCCCTGTGTACCTAATCCTGGTTCTAAACTCTCCCTGTGTACCCAAACCCGAGACTCATCGCTCCCTGTGTACTCAATCCCGATACTCACCCCTCCCTGTGTACCCAATCGTGATACCCATTACTCCCTGTGTACCTAATCCTGGTTCTAAACCCTCCCAGTGTACCCAAACCCGAGACCCATCACACCCTGTGTTCTCCATCCCGATACTCACCTCTCCCTGTGTACCCAATCTGGGAGCCCATCACACCCTGTGTACCCAATCCCGATACCCATCACTCCCTCTGTACCTAACCCTGGTAACCACCACTCCCCATGCACCCAAACCTGGTATACATCACTCCCTGTGAACTCAATCCTGATACTCACCCCTCCCTGTGTAGCCAAACCCGAGACCCATCACTCCCTATGTACACAATCCCTGTCTCCCATTAGTCTCTGTGTACCCAATCCCAGTACAATCACTCCCTGTGTACGCAATCCCGGTACCCACCCCTCCCTGTGTACCCAATCCCGATACCCATCACGCCCTCTGTACCTAACCCTGGTAACCACCAATCCCCATGCACCCAAACCTGGTATACATCACTCCCTGTGAACTCAATCCCGATACTCACCCCTCCCTGTGTAACCAATCCCAGCACCCATTACTCCCTGTGTACCCAGTCCCAGTACACATCACAGCCCGTGTACCCAGTCCCGGTACACATCACACCCTGTGTACCCAATCCCAGCACCTATCAGTCCCTGTGTATCCAATCCTGATACCCATCATTCCCTGTATACCCAATCCTGGTACCCATCACTCCCTGTGTACCCAATCCTGGTGCACATCACTCCCTGTGTACCTAATCCTGATTCTAAACTCTCCCTGTGTACCCAAACCCGAGGCCCATCGCTCCCTGTGTACCCAATCCCGAGACCCATCACACCCTGTGTTCTCCATCCCGATACTCACCTCTCCCTGTGTACGCAATCTGGGAGCCCATCACACCCTGTGTACCCAATCCCGATACCCATCACTCCCTCTGTACCTAACCCTGGTAACCACCACTCCCCATGCACCCAATCCTGGTATACATCACTCCCTGTGAACTCAATCCCGATACTCACCCCTCCCTGTGTAACCAATCCCAGCACCCATTACTCCCTGTGTACCCAGTCCCAGTACACATCACAGCCCGTGTACCCAGTCCCGGTACACATCACACCCTGTGTACCCAATCATGGTACCCATCACTCCCTGTGTACACAATCCCAGCACCTATCAGTCCCTGTGTATCCAATCCTGATACCCATCACTCCCTGTGTACCCAATCCTGGTGCTCATCACTCCCTGTGTACCTAATCCTGGTTCTAAACCCTCCCTGTGTACCCAAACCCGAAACCCATCGCTCCCTGTGTACCCAATCCCGATACACACCTCTCCCTGTGTACCCAATCTGGGAGCCCATCCCACCCTGTGTACCCAATCGTGATACCCATTACTCCCTGTGTACCTAATCCTGGTTCTAAACCCTCCCAGTGTACCCAAACCCGAGACCCATCACACCCTGTGTTCTCCATCCCGATACTCACCTCTCCCTGTGTACCCAATCTGGGAGCTCATAACACCCTGTGTACACAATCCTGATACTTACCCCCCTGTGTAGCCAAACCCGAGACCCACCCCTCCCTAAGTAACCAATCCCGGGACACATCACTCCCTGTGCACCCAATCCCAATACCTACCCCTCCCTGTGTAGCCAACCCTGGAACACATCACTCACTGTGTACCCAGTCCCGGTACACATCACACCCTGTGTACCCAATCCTGGTGTCCACCCCTCCCTGTGTACCCAATCCCAGCACCTATCAGTCCCTGTGTATCCAATCCTGATACCCATCATTCCCTGTATACCCAATCCTGGTACCCATCACTCCCTGTGTACCCAATCCTGGTGCTCATCACTCCCTGTGTACCTAATCCTGGTTCTAAACTCTCCCTGTGTACCCAAACCCGAGGCCCATCGCTCCCTGTGTACCCAATCCCGATACTCACCCCTCCCTGTGTACCCAATCCCGATACCCACCCCTCCCTGTGTAACCAATCCCAGCACCCATTTCTGCCAGTGTACCCAATCCCGATACCCACCCCTCCCTGTGTAAGCAATCCTGGTACCCACCCCTCCCTGTGTACCCAATCCCGATATCCACCCCTCCCTGTGTAACCAATCCCAGCACCCATTTCTCCCTGTGTACCCAATCTCGTTATCCACTCCTCCCTGTGAACCCAATCATGGTACCCATCACTCCCTGTGTACCCAATACAGATACCCACCCCACCTGGTGTACCCAATCCCGATACCCATTACTCCCTATCTACCCAATCCCAGCACCCATCACTCCATTTCTACTCAAACCCTGTACCCACCCCTCCCTGTGTAAGCAATCCCGGAACCCACCATTCCCTGTGTACCTAATCCCGATGCCATTCACTCCCTGTGTACCCGATCCTGATACCCACCCCACCTTGTGTACCCAATCCCGATACCTATCACTCCCTGTGTACCCAATCCTGGTACCCACCATTCCCTGTGTACCCAATCCTGGTGCTCATCTCTCCCTGTGTATCCGATCCCAGTATCCACCTCTCCCTGTGTACCCAATCCCAGCACCTATCAGTCCCTCTGTACCTAACCCTGGTAACCACCACTCCCCATGCACCCAATCCTGGTATACATCACTCCCTGTGAACTCAATCCCGATACTCACCCCTCCCTGTGTAGCCAAACCCGAGACCCATCACTCCCTATGTACACAATCCCGGTCTCCCATTAGTCTCTATGTACCCAATCCCAGTACAATCACTCCCTGAGTACGCAATCCCGGTACCCACCCCTCCCTGTGTACCCAATCCCGATACCTATCACTCCCTGTGTACCCAATCCTGGTACCCACCATTCCCTGTGTACCCAATCCTGGTGCTCATCTCTCCCTGTGTATCCGATCCCAGTATCCACCTCTCCCTGTGTACCCAATCCCAGCACCTATCAGTCCCTGTGTATCCAATCCTGATACCCATCACTCCCTGTGTACCTAATCCTGTTTCTAAACTCTCCCTGTGTACCCAAACCCGAGACCCATCGCTCCCTGTGTACCCAATCCTGGTGCTCATCACTCCCTGTGTACCTAAACTTGTTTCTAAACTCTCCATGTGTACCCAAACCCGAGACCCATCGCTCCCTGTGTACCCAATCCCGATACTCACCCCTCCCTGTGTACCCAATCGTGATACCCATAAGTCCCTGTGTACCTAATCCTGGTTCTAAACCCTCCCAGTGTACCCAAACCCGAGACCCATCACACCCTGTGTTCTCCATCCCGATACTCACCTCTCCCTGTGTACCCAATCTGGGAGCCCATCACACCCTGTGTACCCAATCCCGATACCCATCACTCCCTCTGTACCTAACCCTGGTAACCACCACTCCCCATGCACCCAATCCTGGTATACATCACTCCCTGTGAACTCAATCCTGATACTCACCCCTCCCTGTGTAGCCAAACCCGAGACCCATCACTCCCTATGTACACAATCCCTGTCTCCCATTAGTCTCTGTGTACCCAATCCCAGTACAATCACTCCCTGTGTACGCAATCCCGGTACCCACCCCTCCCTGTGTACCCAATCCCGATACCCATCACTCCCTCTGTACCTAACCCTGGTAACCACCAATCCCCATGCACCCAAACCTGGTATACATCACTCCCTGTGAACTCAATCCCGATACTCACCCCTCCCTGTGTAACCAATCCCAGCACCCATTACTCCCTGTGTACCCAGTCCCAGTACACATCACAGCCCGTGTACCCAGTCCCGGTACACATCACACCCTGTGTACCCAATCCTGGTGTCCACCCCTCCCTGTGTACCCAATCCCAGCACCTATCAGTCCCTGTGTATCCAATCCTGATACCCATCATTCCCTGTATACCCAATCCTGGTACCCATCACTCCCTGTGTACCCAATCCTGGTGCTCATCACTCCCTGTGTACCTAATCCTGGTTCTAAACTCTCCCTGTGTACCCAAACCCGAGGCCCATCGCTCCCTGTGTACCCAATCCCGATACTCACCCCTCCCTGTGTACCCAATCCCGATACTCACCCCTCCCTGTGTACCCAATCGTGATACCCATTACTCCCTGTGTACCTAATCCTGGTTCTAAACCCTCCCAGTGTACCCAAACCCGAGACCCATCACACCCTGTGTTCTCCATCCCGATACTCACCTCTCCCTGTTTACCCAATCTGGGAGCCCATCACACCCTGTGTACCCAATCCCGATACTCAGCCCTCCCTGTGTATCCAATCCCGGTACCCATCACTCCCTATGTACACAATCCCGGTCTCCCATTAGTCTCTGTGTACCCAATCCCAGTACAATCACTCCCTGTGTACGCAATCCCGGTACCCACCCCTCCCTGTGTACCCAATCCCGATACCCATCACTCCCTATGTACCTAACCCTGGTAACCACCACTCCCCATGCACCCAATCCTGGTATACATCACTCCTTGTGAACTCAATCCCGATACTCACCCCTCCCTGTGTAACCAATCCCAGCACCCATTACTCCCTGTGTACCCAGTCCCAGTACACATCACAGCCCGTGTACCCAGTCCCGGTACACATCACACCCTGTGTACCCAATCATGGTACCCATCACTCCCTGTGTACCCAATCCCAGCACCTATCAGTCCCTGTGTATCCAATCCTGATACCCATCACTCCCTGTGTACCCAATCCTGTACCCAGCACTACCTGTGTACCCAATCCTGGTGCTCATCACTCCCTGTGTACCTAATCCTGGTTCTAAACCCTCCCTGTGTACCCAAACCCGAAACCCATCGCTCCCTGTGTACCCAATCCCGATACACACCTCTCCCTGTGTACCCAATCTGGGAGCCCATCCCACCCTGTGTACCCAATCGTGATACCCATTACTCCCTGTGTACCTAATCCTGGTTCTAAACCCTCCCAGTGTACCCAAACCCGAGACCCATCACACCCTGTGTTCTCCATCCCGATACTCACCTCTCCCTGTGTACCCAATCTGGGAGCTCATAACACCCTGTGTACACAATCCTGATACTTACCCCCCTGTGTAGCCAAACCCGAGACCCACCCCTCCCTAAGTAACCAATCCCGGGACACATCACTCCCTGTGCACCCAATCCCAATACCTACCCCTCCCTGTGTAGCCAACCCTGGAACACATCACTCACTGTGTACCCAGTCCCGGTACACATCACACCCTGTGTACCCAATCCTGGTGTCCACCCCTCCCTGTGTACCCAATCCCAGCACCTATCAGTCCCTGTGTATCCAATCCTGATACCCATCATTCCCTGTATACCCAATCCTGGTACCCATCACTCCCTGTGTACCCAATCCTGGTGCTCATCACTCCCTGTGTACCTAATCCTGGTTCTAAACTCTCCCTGTGTACCCAAACCCGAGGCCCATCGCTCCCTGTGTACCCAATCCCGATACTCACCCCTCCCTGTGTACCCAATCCCGATACCCACCCCTCCCTGTGTAACCAATCCCAGCACCCATTTCTGCCAGTGTACCCAATCCCGATACCCACCCCTCCCTGTGTAAGCAATCCTGGTACCCACCCCTCCCTGTGTACCCAATCCCGATATCCACCCCTCCCTGTGTAACCAATCCCAGCACCCATTTCTCCCTGTGTACCCAATCTCGTTATCCACTCCTCCCTGTGAACCCAATCATGGTACCCATCACTCCCTGTGTACCCAATACAGATACCCACCCCACCTGGTGTACCCAATCCCGATACCCATTACTCCCTATCTACCCAATCCCAGCACCCATCACTCCATTTCTACTCAAACCCTGTACCCACCCCTCCCTGTGTAAGCAATCCCGGAACCCACCATTCCCTGTGTACCTAATCCCGATGCCATTCACTCCCTGTGTACCCGATCCTGATACCCACCCCACCTTGTGTACCCAATCCCGATACCTATCACTCCCTGTGTACCCAATCCTGGTACCCACCATTCCCTGTGTACCCAATCCTGGTGCTCATCTCTCCCTGTGTATCCGATCCCAGTATCCACCTCTCCCTGTGTACCCAATCCCAGCACCTATCAGTCCCTCTGTACCTAACCCTGGTAACCACCACTCCCCATGCACCCAATCCTGGTATACATCACTCCCTGTGAACTCAATCCCGATACTCACCCCTCCCTGTGTAGCCAAACCCGAGACCCATCACTCCCTATGTACACAATCCCGGTCTCCCATTAGTCTCTATGTACCCAATCCCAGTACAATCACTCCCTGAGTACGCAATCCCGGTACCCACCCCTCCCTGTGTACCCAATCCCGATACCTATCACTCCCTGTGTACCCAATCCTGGTACCCACCATTCCCTGTGTACCCAATCCTGGTGCTCATCTCTCCCTGTGTATCCGATCCCAGTATCCACCTCTCCCTGTGTACCCAATCCCAGCACCTATCAGTCCCTGTGTATCCAATCCTGATACCCATCACTCCCTGTGTACCTAATCCTGTTTCTAAACTCTCCCTGTGTACCCAAACCCGAGACCCATCGCTCCCTGTGTACCCAATCCTGGTGCTCATCACTCCCTGTGTACCTAAACTTGTTTCTAAACTCTCCATGTGTACCCAAACCCGAGACCCATCGCTCCCTGTGTACCCAATCCCGATACTCACCCCTCCCTGTGTACCCAATCGTGATACCCATAAGTCCCTGTGTACCTAATCCTGGTTCTAAACCCTCCCAGTGTACCCAAACCCGAGACCCATCACACCCTGTGTTCTCCATCCCGATACTCACCTCTCCCTGTGTACCCAATCTGGGAGCCCATCACACCCTGTGTACCCAATCCCGATACCCATCACTCCCTCTGTACCTAACCCTGGTAACCACCACTCCCCATGCACCCAATCCTGGTATACATCACTCCCTGTGAACTCAATCCTGATACTCACCCCTCCCTGTGTAGCCAAACCCGAGACCCATCACTCCCTATGTACACAATCCCTGTCTCCCATTAGTCTCTGTGTACCCAATCCCAGTACAATCACTCCCTGTGTACGCAATCCCGGTACCCACCCCTCCCTGTGTACCCAATCCCGATACCCATCACTCCCTCTGTACCTAACCCTGGTAACCACCAATCCCCATGCACCCAAACCTGGTATACATCACTCCCTGTGAACTCAATCCCGATACTCACCCCTCCCTGTGTAACCAATCCCAGCACCCATTACTCCCTGTGTACCCAGTCCCAGTACACATCACAGCCCGTGTACCCAGTCCCGGTACACATCACACCCTGTGTACCCAATCCTGGTGTCCACCCCTCCCTGTGTACCCAATCCCAGCACCTATCAGTCCCTGTGTATCCAATCCTGATACCCATCATTCCCTGTATACCCAATCCTGGTACCCATCACTCCCTGTGTACCCAATCCTGGTGCTCATCACTCCCTGTGTACCTAATCCTGGTTCTAAACTCTCCCTGTGTACCCAAACCCGAGGCCCATCGCTCCCTGTGTACCCAATCCCGATACTCACCCCTCCCTGTGTACCCAATCCCGATACTCACCCCTCCCTGTGTACCCAATCGTGATACCCATTACTCCCTGTGTACCTAATCCTGGTTCTAAACCCTCCCAGTGTACCCAAACCCGAGACCCATCACACCCTGTGTTCTCCATCCCGATACTCACCTCTCCCTGTTTACCCAATCTGGGAGCCCATCACACCCTGTGTACCCAATCCCGATACTCAGCCCTCCCTGTGTATCCAATCCCGGTACCCATCACTCCCTATGTACACAATCCCGGTCTCCCATTAGTCTCTGTGTACCCAATCCCAGTACAATCACTCCCTGTGTACGCAATCCCGGTACCCACCCCTCCCTGTGTACCCAATCCCGATACCCATCACTCCCTCTGTACCTAACCCTGGTAACCACCACTCCCCATGCACCCAATCCTGGTATACATCACTCCTTGTGAACTCAATCCCGATACTCACCCCTCCCTGTGTAACCAATCCCAGCACCCATTACTCCCTGTGTACCCAGTCCCAGTACACATCACAGCCCGTGTACCCAGTCCCGGTACACATCACACCCTGTGTACCCAATCATGGTACCCATCACTCCCTGTGTACCCAATCCCAGCACCTATCAGTCCCTGTGTATCCAATCCTGATACCCATCACTCCCTGTGTACCCAATCCTGTACCCAGCACTACCTGTGTACCCAATCCTGGTGCTCATCACTCCCTGTGTACCTAATCCTGGTTCTAAACCCTCCCTGTGTACCCAAACCCGAAACCCATCGCTCCCTGTGTACCCAATCCCGATACACACCTCTCCCTGTGTACCCAATCTGGGAGCCCATCCCACCCTGTGTACCCAATCGTGATACCCATTACTCCCTGTGTACCTAATCCTGGTTCTAAACCCTCCCAGTGTACCCAAACCCGAGACCCATCACACCCTGTGTTCTCCATCCCGATACTCACCTCTCCCTGTGTACCCAATCTGGGAGCTCATAACATCCTGTGTACACAATCCTGATACTCACCCCCCCTGTGTAGCCAAACCCGAGACCCACTCCTCCCTAAGTAACCAATCCCGGGACACATCACTCCCTGTGCACCCAATCCCAATACCTACCCCTCCCTGTGTAGCCAATCCTGGAACTCATCACTCACTGTGTACCAAGTCCCGGTACACATCACACCCTGTGTACCCAATCCTGGTGTCCACCCCTCCCTGTGTACACCATCCCAGCACCTATCAGTCCCTGTGTATCCAATCCTGATACCCATCATTCCCTGTGTACCCAATCCTGGTACCCATCACTCCCTGTGTACCCAATCCTGGTATCCATCACTCCCCATGCACCCAATCCTGGTATACATCCCTCCCTTTGAACTCAATCCCGATACCCACCCCTCCCTGTGTAACCAATCCCAGTACCCATCACTCCCTCTGTACCTAATCCTGGTACCCACCACTCCCCATGCACCCAATCCTGGTGCTCATCACTCCCTGTGTACCTAATCCTGGTTCTAAACTCTCCCTGTGTACCCAAACCCGAGGCCCATCGCTCCCTGTGTACCCAATCCCGATACTCACCCCTCCCTGTGTAACCAATCCCAGCACCCATTTCTGCCAGTGTACCCAATCCCGATACCCACCCCTCCCTGTGTAAGCAATCCTGGTACCCACCCCTCCCTGTGTACCCAATCCCGATACCCACCCCTCCCTGTGTAACCAATCCCAGCACCCATTTCTCCCTGTGTACCCAATCTCGTTATCCACTCCTCCCTGTGAACCCAATCATGGTACCCATCACTCCCTGTGTACCCAATACAGATACCCACCCCACCTGGTGTACCCAATCCCGATACCCATTACTCCCTATCTACCCAATCCCAGCACCCATCACTCCATTTCTACTCAAACCCTGTACCCACCCCTCCCTGTGTAAGCAATCCCGGAACCCACCATTCCCTGTGTACCTAATCCCGATGCCATTCACTCCCTGTGTACCCGATCCTGATACCCACCCCACCTTGTGTACCCAATCCCGATACCTATCACTCCCTGTGTACCCAATCCTGGTATCCAGCATTCCCTGTGTACCCAATCCTGGTGCTCATCTCTCCCTGTGTATCCGATCCCAGTATCCACCTCTCCCTGTGTACCCAATCCCAGCAACTATCAGTCCCTCTGTACCTAACCCTGGTAACCACCACTCCCCATGCACCCAATCCTGGTATACATCACTCCCTGTGAACTCAATCCCGATACTCACCCCTCCCTGTGTAGCCAAACCCGAGACCCATCACTCCCTATGTACACAATCCCGGTCTCCCATTAGTCTCTGTGTACCCAATCCCAGTACAATCACTCCCTGAGTACGCAATCCCGGTACCCACCCCTCCCTGTGTACCCAATCCCGATACCTATCACTCCCTGTGTACCCAATCCTGGTACCCACCATTCCCTGTGTACCCAATCCTGGTGCTCATCTCTCCCTGTGTATCCGATCCCAGTATCCACCTCTCCCTGTGTACCCAATCCCAGCACCTATCAGTCCCTGTGTATCCAATCCTGATACCCATCGCTCCCTGTGTACCCAATCCTGGTGCTCATCACTCCCTGTGTACCTAAACTTGTTTCTAAACTCTCCATGTGTACCCAAACCCGAGACCCATCGCTCCCTGTGTACCCAATCCCGATACTCACCCCTCCCTGTGTACCCAATCGTGATACCCATAAGTCCCTGTGTACCTAATCCTGGTTCTAAACCCTCCCAGTGTACCCAAACCCGAGACCCATCACACCCTGTGTTCTCCATCCCGATACTCACCTCTCCCTGTGTACCCAATCTGGGAGCCCATCACACCCTGTGTACCCAATCCCGATACCCATCACTCCCTCTGTACCTAACCCTGGTAACCACCACTCCCCATGCACCCAATCCTGGTATACATCACTCCCTGTGAACTCAATCCTGATACTCACCCCTCCCTGTGTAGCCAAACCCGAGACCCATCACTCCCTATGTACACAATCCCTGTCTCCCATTAGTCTCTGTGTACCCAATCCCAGTACAATCACTCCCTGTGTACGCAATCCCGGTACCCACCCCTCCCTGTGTACCCAATCCCGATACCCATCACTCCCTCTGTACCTAACCCTGGTAACCACCAATCCCCATGCACCCAAACCTGGTATACATCACTCCCTGTGAACTCAATCCCGATACTCACCCCTCCCTGTGTAACCAATCCCAGCACCCATTACTCCCTGTGTACCCAGTCCCAGTACACATCACAGCCCGTGTACCCAGTCCCGGTACACATCACACCCTGTGTACCCAATCCTGGTGTCCACCCCTCCCTGTGTACCCAATCCCAGCACCTATCAGTCCCTGTGTATCCAATCCTGATACCCATCATTCCCTGTATACCCAATCCTGGTACCCATCACTCCCTGTGTACCCAATCCTGGTGCTCATCACTCCCTGTGTACCTAATCCTGGTTCTAAACTCTCCCTGTGTACCCAAACCCGAGGCCCATCGCTCCCTGTGTACCCAATCCCGATACTCACCCCTCCCTGTGTACCCAATCCCGATACTCACCCCTCCCTGTGTACCCAATCGTGATACCCATTACTCCCTGTGTACCTAATCCTGGTTCTAAACCCTCCCAGTGTACCCAAACCCGAGACCCATCACACCCTGTGTTCTCCATCCCGATACTCACCTCTCCCTGTTTACCCAATCTGGGAGCCCATCACACCCTGTGTACCCAATCCCGATACTCAGCCCTCCCTGTGTATCCAATCCCGGTACCCATCACTCCCTATGTACACAATCCCGGTCTCCCATTAGTCTCTGTGTACCCAATCCCAGTACAATCACTCCCTGTGTACGCAATCCCGGTACCCACCCCTCCCTGTGTACCCAATCCCGATACCCATCACTCCCTCTGTACCTAACCCTGGTAACCACCACTCCCCATGCACCCAATCCTGGTATACATCACTCCTTGTGAACTCAATCCCGATACTCACCCCTCCCTGTGTAACCAATCCCAGCACCCATTACTCCCTGTGTACCCAGTCCCAGTACACATCACAGCCCGTGTACCCAGTCCCGGTACACATCACACCCTGTGTACCCAATCATGGTACCCATCACTCCCTGTGTACCCAATCCCAGCACCTATCAGTCCCTATGTATCCAATCCTGATACCCATCACTCCCTGTGTACCCAATCCTGTACCCAGCACTCCCTGTGTACCCAATCCTGGTGCTCATCACTCCCTGTGTACCTAATCCTGGTTCTAAACCCTCCCTGTGTACCCAAACCCGAAACCCATCGCTCCCTGTGTACCCAATCCCGATACACACCTCTCCCTGTGTACCCAATCTGGGAGCCCATCCCACCCTGTGTACCCAATCGTGATACCCATTACTCCCTGTGTACCTAATCCTGGTTCTAAACCCTCCCAGTGTACCCAAACCCGAGACCCATCACACCCTGTGTTCTCCATCCCGATACTCACCTCTCCCTGTGTACCCAATCTGGGAGCTCATAACATCCTGTGTACACAATCCTGATACTCACCCCCCCTGTGTAGCCAAACCCGAGACCCACTCCTCCCTAAGTAACCAATCCCGGGACACATCACTCCCTGTGCACCCAATCCCAATACCTACCCCTCCCTGTGTAGCCAATCCTGGAACTCATCACTCACTGTGTACCCAGTCCCGGTACACATCACACCCTGTGTACCCAATCCTGGTGTCCACCCCTCCCTGTGTACACAATCCCAGCACCTATCAGTCCCTGTGTATCCAATCCTGATACCCATCATTCCCTGTATACCCAATCCTGGTACCCATCACTCCCTGTGTACCCAATCCTGGTATCCATCACTCCCCATGCACCCAATCCTGGTATACATCCCTCCCTTTGAACTCAATCCCGATACCCACCCCTCCCTGTGTAACCAATCCCAGCACCCATTACTCCCTGTGTACCCAGTCCCAGTACACATCACAGCCCGTGTACCCAGTCCCGGTACACATCACACCCTGTGTACCCAATCCTGGTGTCCACCCCTCCCTGTGTACCCAATCCCAGCACCTATCAGTCCCTGTGTATCCAATCCTGATACCCATCATTCCCTGTATACCCAATCCTGGTACCCATCACTCCCTGTGTACCCAATCCTGGTGCTCATCACTCCCTGTGTACCTAATCCTGGTTCTAAACTCTCCCTGTGTACCCAAACCCGAGGCCCATCGCTCCCTGTGTACCCAATCCCGATACTCACCCCTCCCTGTGTACCCAATCCCGATACTCACCCCTCCCTGTGTACCCAATCGTGATACCCATTACTCCCTGTGTACCTAATCCTGGTTCTAAACCCTCCCAGTGTACCCAAACCCGAGACCCATCACACCCTGTGTTCTCCATCCCGATACTCACCTCTCCCTGTTTACCCAATCTGGGAGCCCATCACACCCTGTGTACCCAATCCCGATACTCAGCCCTCCCTGTGTATCCAATCCCGGTACCCATCACTCCCTATGTACACAATCCCGGTCTCCCATTAGTCTCTGTGTACCCAATCCCAGTACAATCACTCCCTGTGTACGCAATCCCGGTACCCACCCCTCCCTGTGTACCCAATCCCGATACCCATCACTCCCCATGCACCCAATCCTGGTATACATCCCTCCCTTTGAACTCAATCCCGATACCCACCCCTCCCTGTGTAACCAATCCCAGTACCCATCACTCCCTCTGTACCTAATCCTGGTACCCACCACTCCCCATGCACCCAATCCTGGTGCTCATCACTCCCTGTGTACCTAATCCTGGTTCTAAACTCTCCCTGTGTACCCAAACCCGAGGCCCATCGCTCCCTGTGTACCCAATCCCGATACTCACCCCTCCCTGTGTAACCAATCCCAGCACCCATTTCTGCCAGTGTACCCAATCCCGATACCCACCCCTCCCTGTGTAAGCAATCCTGGTACCCACCCCTCCCTGTGTACCCAATCCCGATACCCACCCCTCCCTGTGTAACCAATCCCAGCACCCATTTCTCCCTGTGTACCCAATCTCGTTATCCACTCCTCCCTGTGAACCCAATCATGGTACCCATCACTCCCTGTGTACCCAATACAGATACCCACCCCACCTGGTGTACCCAATCCCGATACCCATTACTCCCTATCTACCCAATCCCAGCACCCATCACTCCATTTCTACTCAAACCCTGTACCCACCCCTCCCTGTGTAAGCAATCCCGGAACCCACCATTCCCTGTGTACCTAATCCCGATGCCATTCACTCCCTGTGTACCCGATCCTGATACCCACCCCACCTTGTGTACCCAATCCCGATACCTATCACTCCCTGTGTACCCAATCCTGGTATCCAGCATTCCCTGTGTACCCAATCCTGGTGCTCATCTCTCCCTGTGTATCCGATCCCAGTATCCACCTCTCCCTGTGTACCCAATCCCAGCAACTATCAGTCCCTCTGTACCTAACCCTGGTAACCACCACTCCCCATGCACCCAATCCTGGTATACATCACTCCCTGTGAACTCAATCCCGATACTCACCCCTCCCTGTGTAGCCAAACCCGAGACCCATCACTCCCTATGTACACAATCCCGGTCTCCCATTAGTCTCTGTGTACCCAATCCCAGTACAATCACTCCCTGAGTACGCAATCCCGGTACCCACCCCTCCCTGTGTACCCAATCCCGATACCTATCACTCCCTGTGTACCCAATCCTGGTACCCACCATTCCCTGTGTACCCAATCCTGGTGCTCATCTCTCCCTGTGTATCCGATCCCAGTATCCACCTCTCCCTGTGTACCCAATCCCAGCACCTATCAGTCCCTGTGTATCCAATCCTGATACCCATCGCTCCCTGTGTACCCAATCCTGGTGCTCATCACTCCCTGTGTACCTAAACTTGTTTCTAAACTCTCCATGTGTACCCAAACCCGAGACCCATCGCTCCCTGTGTACCCAATCCCGATACTCACCCCTCCCTGTGTACCCAATCGTGATACCCATAAGTCCCTGTGTACCTAATCCTGGTTCTAAACCCTCCCAGTGTACCCAAACCCGAGACCCATCACACCCTGTGTTCTCCATCCCGATACTCACCTCTCCCTGTGTACCCAATCTGGGAGCCCATCACACCCTGTGTACCCAATCCCGATACCCATCACTCCCTCTGTACCTAACCCTGGTAACCACCACTCCCCATGCACCCAATCCTGGTATACATCACTCCCTGTGAACTCAATCCTGATACTCACCCCTCCCTGTGTAGCCAAACCCGAGACCCATCACTCCCTATGTACACAATCCCTGTCTCCCATTAGTCTCTGTGTACCCAATCCCAGTACAATCACTCCCTGTGTACGCAATCCCGGTACCCACCCCTCCCTGTGTACCCAATCCCGATACCCATCACTCCCTCTGTACCTAACCCTGGTAACCACCAATCCCCATGCACCCAAACCTGGTATACATCACTCCCTGTGAACTCAATCCCGATACTCACCCCTCCCTGTGTAACCAATCCCAGCACCCATTACTCCCTGTGTACCCAGTCCCAGTACACATCACAGCCCGTGTACCCAGTCCCGGTACACATCACACCCTGTGTACCCAATCCTGGTGTCCACCCCTCCCTGTGTACCCAATCCCAGCACCTATCAGTCCCTGTGTATCCAATCCTGATACCCATCATTCCCTGTATACCCAATCCTGGTACCCATCACTCCCTGTGTACCCAATCCTGGTGCTCATCACTCCCTGTGTACCTAATCCTGGTTCTAAACTCTCCCTGTGTACCCAAACCCGAGGCCCATCGCTCCCTGTGTACCCAATCCCGATACTCACCCCTCCCTGTGTACCCAATCCCGATACTCACCCCTCCCTGTGTACCCAATCGTGATACCCATTACTCCCTGTGTACCTAATCCTGGTTCTAAACCCTCCCAGTGTACCCAAACCCGAGACCCATCACACCCTGTGTTCTCCATCCCGATACTCACCTCTCCCTGTTTACCCAATCTGGGAGCCCATCACACCCTGTGTACCCAATCCCGATACTCAGCCCTCCCTGTGTATCCAATCCCGGTACCCATCACTCCCTATGTACACAATCCCGGTCTCCCATTAGTCTCTGTGTACCCAATCCCAGTACAATCACTCCCTGTGTACGCAATCCCGGTACCCACCCCTCCCTGTGTACCCAATCCCGATACCCATCACTCCCTCTGTACCTAACCCTGGTAACCACCACTCCCCATGCACCCAATCCTGGTATACATCACTCCTTGTGAACTCAATCCCGATACTCACCCCTCCCTGTGTAACCAATCCCAGCACCCATTACTCCCTGTGTACCCAGTCCCAGTACACATCACAGCCCGTGTACCCAGTCCCGGTACACATCACACCCTGTGTACCCAATCATGGTACCCATCACTCCCTGTGTACCCAATCCCAGCACCTATCAGTCCCTATGTATCCAATCCTGATACCCATCACTCCCTGTGTACCCAATCCTGTACCCAGCACTCCCTGTGTACCCAATCCTGGTGCTCATCACTCCCTGTGTACCTAATCCTGGTTCTAAACCCTCCCTGTGTACCCAAACCCGAAACCCATCGCTCCCTGTGTACCCAATCCCGATACACACCTCTCCCTGTGTACCCAATCTGGGAGCCCATCCCACCCTGTGTACCCAATCGTGATACCCATTACTCCCTGTGTACCTAATCCTGGTTCTAAACCCTCCCAGTGTACCCAAACCCGAGACCCATCACACCCTGTGTTCTCCATCCCGATACTCACCTCTCCCTGTGTACCCAATCTGGGAGCTCATAACATCCTGTGTACACAATCCTGATACTCACCCCCCCTGTGTAGCCAAACCCGAGACCCACTCCTCCCTAAGTAACCAATCCCGGGACACATCACTCCCTGTGCACCCAATCCCAATACCTACCCCTCCCTGTGTAGCCAATCCTGGAACTCATCACTCACTGTGTACCCAGTCCCGGTACACATCACACCCTGTGTACCCAATCCTGGTGTCCACCCCTCCCTGTGTACACAATCCCAGCACCTATCAGTCCCTGTGTATCCAATCCTGATACCCATCATTCCCTGTATACCCAATCCTGGTACCCATCACTCCCTGTGTACCCAATCCTGGTATCCATCACTCCCCATGCACCCAATCCTGGTATACATCCCTCCCTTTGAACTCAATCCCGATACCCACCCCTCCCTGTGTAACCAATCCCAGCACCCATTACTCCCTGTGTACCCAGTCCCAGTACACATCACAGCCCGTGTACCCAGTCCCGGTACACATCACACCCTGTGTACCCAATCCTGGTGTCCACCCCTCCCTGTGTACCCAATCCCAGCACCTATCAGTCCCTGTGTATCCAATCCTGATACCCATCATTCCCTGTATACCCAATCCTGGTACCCATCACTCCCTGTGTACCCAATCCTGGTGCTCATCACTCCCTGTGTACCTAATCCTGGTTCTAAACTCTCCCTGTGTACCCAAACCCGAGGCCCATCGCTCCCTGTGTACCCAATCCCGATACTCACCCCTCCCTGTGTACCCAATCCCGATACTCACCCCTCCCTGTGTACCCAATCGTGATACCCATTACTCCCTGTGTACCTAATCCTGGTTCTAAACCCTCCCAGTGTACCCAAACCCGAGACCCATCACACCCTGTGTTCTCCATCCCGATACTCACCTCTCCCTGTTTACCCAATCTGGGAGCCCATCACACCCTGTGTACCCAATCCCGATACTCAGCCCTCCCTGTGTATCCAATCCCGGTACCCATCACTCCCTATGTACACAATCCCGGTCTCCCATTAGTCTCTGTGTACCCAATCCCAGTACAATCACTCCCTGTGTACGCAATCCCGGTACCCACCCCTCCCTGTGTACCCAATCCCGATACCCATCACTCCCTCTGTACCTAACCCTGGTAACCACCACTCCCCATGCACCCAATCCTGGTATACATCACTCCTTGTGAACTCAATCCCGATACTCACCCCTCCCTGTGTAACCAATCCCAGCACCCATTACTCCCTGTGTACCCAGTCCCAGTACACATCACAGCCCGTGTACCCAGTCCCGGTACACATCACACCCTGTGTACCCAATCATGGTACCCATCACTCCCTGTGTACCCAATCCCAGCACCTATCAGTCCCTATGTATCCAATCCTGATACCCATCACTCCCTGTGTACCCAATCCTGTACCCAGCACTCCCTGTGTACCCAATCCTGGTGCTCATCACTCCCTGTGTACCTAATCCTGGTTCTAAACCCTCCCTGTGTACCCAAACCCGAAACCCATCGCTCCCTGTGTACCCAATCCCGATACACACCTCTCCCTGTGTACCCAATCTGGGAGCCCATCCCACCCTGTGTACCCAATCGTGATACCCATTACTCCCTGTGTACCTAATCCTGGTTCTAAACCCTCCCAGTGTACCCAAACCCGAGACCCATCACACCCTGTGTTCTCCATCCCGATACTCACCTCTCCCTGTGTACCCAATCTGGGAGCTCATAACATCCTGTGTACACAATCCTGATACTCACCCCCCCTGTGTAGCCAAACCCGAGACCCACTCCTCCCTAAGTAACCAATCCCGGGACACATCACTCCCTGTGCACCCAATCCCAATACCTACCCCTCCCTGTGTAGCCAATCCTGGAACTCATCACTCACTGTGTACCCAGTCCCGGTACACATCACACCCTGTGTACCCAATCCTGGTGTCCACCCCTCCCTGTGTACACAATCCCAGCACCTATCAGTCCCTGTGTATCCAATCCTGATACCCATCATTCCCTGTATACCCAATCCTGGTACCCATCACTCCCTGTGTACCCAATCCTGGTATCCATCACTCCCCATGCACCCAATCCTGGTATACATCCCTCCCTTTGAACTCAATCCCGATACCCACCCCTCCCTGTGTAACCAATCCCAGCACCCATTACTCCCTGTGTACCCAGTCCCAGTACACATCACAGCCCGTGTACCCAGTCCCGGTACACATCACACCCTGTGTACCCAATCCTGGTGTCCACCCCTCCCTGTGTACCCAATCCCAGCACCTATCAGTCCCTGTGTATCCAATCCTGATACCCATCATTCCCTGTATACCCAATCCTGGTACCCATCACTCCCTGTGTACCCAATCCTGGTGCTCATCACTCCCTGTGTACCTAATCCTGGTTCTAAACTCTCCCTGTGTACCCAAACCCGAGGCCCATCGCTCCCTGTGTACCCAATCCCGATACTCACCCCTCCCTGTGTACCCAATCCCGATACTCACCCCTCCCTGTGTACCCAATCGTGATACCCATTACTCCCTGTGTACCTAATCCTGGTTCTAAACCCTCCCAGTGTACCCAAACCCGAGACCCATCACACCCTGTGTTCTCCATCCCGATACTCACCTCTCCCTGTTTACCCAATCTGGGAGCCCATCACACCCTGTGTACCCAATCCCGATACTCAGCCCTCCCTGTGTATCCAATCCCGGTACCCATCACTCCCTATGTACACAATCCCGGTCTCCCATTAGTCTCTGTGTACCCAATCCCAGTACAATCACTCCCTGTGTACGCAATCCCGGTACCCACCCCTCCCTGTGTACCCAATCCCGATACCCATCACTCCCTCTGTACCTAACCCTGGTAACCACCACTCCCCATGCACCCAATCCTGGTATACATCACTCCTTGTGAACTCAATCCCGATACTCACCCCTCCCTGTGTAACCAATCCCAGCACCCATTACTCCCTGTGTACCCAGTCCCAGTACACATCACAGCCCGTGTACCCAGTCCCGGTACACATCACACCCTGTGTACCCAATCATGGTACCCATCACTCCCTGTGTACCCAATCCCAGCACCTATCAGTCCCTATGTATCCAATCCTGATACCCATCACTCCCTGTGTACCCAATCCTGTACCCAGCACTCCCTGTGTACCCAATCCTGGTGCTCATCACTCCCTGTGTACCTAATCCTGGTTCTAAACCCTCCCTGTGTACCCAAACCCGAAACCCATCGCTCCCTGTGTACCCAATCCCGATACACACCTCTCCCTGTGTACCCAATCTGGGAGCCCATCCCACCCTGTGTACCCAATCGTGATACCCATTACTCCCTGTGTACCTAATCCTGGTTCTAAACCCTCCCAGTGTACCCAAACCCGAGACCCATCACACCCTGTGTTCTCCATCCCGATACTCACCTCTCCCTGTGTACCCAATCTGGGAGCTCATAACATCCTGTGTACACAATCCTGATACTCACCCCCCCTGTGTAGCCAAACCCGAGACCCACTCCTCCCTAAGTAACCAATCCCGGGACACATCACTCCCTGTGCACCCAATCCCAATACCTACCCCTCCCTGTGTAGCCAATCCTGGAACTCATCACTCACTGTGTACCCAGTCCCGGTACACATCACACCCTGTGTACCCAATCCTGGTGTCCACCCCTCCCTGTGTACACAATCCCAGCACCTATCAGTCCCTGTGTATCCAATCCTGATACCCATCATTCCCTGTATACCCAATCCTGGTACCCATCACTCCCTGTGTACCCAATCCTGGTATCCATCACTCCCCATGCACCCAATCCTGGTATACATCCCTCCCTTTGAACTCAATCCCGATACCCACCCCTCCCTGTGTAACCAATCCCAGCACCCATTACTCCCTGTGTACCCAGTCCCGGTACACATCACACCCTGTGTACCCAATCCTGGTGTCCACCCCTCCCTGTGTACCCAATCCCAGCACCCATCACAGCCTGTGTACCCAGTACTGGTACCAATAACTCCCTGTGTACCCAGACCGGGTACCCACCCCTCCCTGTGTACCCAATCCCGTTACACATTACTCCCAGTGTACCCACCACTCCCTGTGGAACAAATCCCGGTACCCACCACTCCCTGTGTACCCAATCCTAGTATCCATCAGTCCCTGTGAACCCAATCTGGTTACCCACCCCTCCCTGTGTACACAATCCCGGTCTCCCATTAGTCCCTGAGTACCCAATCCTGGTACAATCACTCCCTGTGTACTCAATCTCGATACCAACCACTCCCTGTGTATCCAATCCCGGTACCCATCACTCCCTATGTACACAATCCCAGTCTACCATTAGTCTCTGTGTACCCAATCCCGGTACAATCACTCCCTGTGTACCCAATCCCAGTACCCATTACTCCCTGTGTACCCAAACCCAGTACCCATCACACTCTGTCTACCCAATCCTGGTACCCACCACACCCAGTGTACCCAATCCCAGTACCCATCACTCCCTCTGTACCTAATCCTGGTACCCACCACTCCCCATGCACCCAATCCTGGTATCCATCACTCCCTCTGAACCCAATCTGGGTACCCACCCCTCCCTGTGTACCCAATCCCGGTACCCACCCATCCCTGTGTAGCCAATCCTGGAACTCATCACTCACTATGTACCCAATCCCAATACCCAAAACCTCCCTGTGAACCATCACTCCCTGTGTACCCAAACCCTATACCCACCTCTCCCTGTGTAATCAATCCCGGGACCCACCACTCCCTGTCTACCCAATCTCAGCACCCATCAATCCCTGTGTATCCAATCCCAGCACCAATTTCTGCCATTGTAACCAATCCTAGTACCCACCCCTCCCTGTGTACCCAATCCAGATACCCACCCCTCGCTGTGTAAGCAATCCTGGTACCCACCCCTCCCTGTGTACCCAATCCCGATACCCACCCCTCCCTGTGTAACCAATCCCAGCACCCATTTCTGCCAGTGTACCCAATCCCGATACCCACCCCTCCCTGTGTAAGCAATCCTGGTACCCACCCCTCCCTGTGTACCCAATCCCGATACCCACCCCTCCCTGTGTAACCAATCCCAGCACCCATTTCTCCCTGTGTACCCAATCTCGTTATCCACTCCTCCCTGTGAACCCAATCATGGTACCCATCACTCCCTGTGTACCCAATACAGATACCCACCCCACCTGGTGTACCCAATCCCGATACCCATTACTCCCTATCTACCCAATCCCAGCACCCATCACTCCATTTCTACTCAAACCCTGTACCCACCCCTCCCTGTGTAAGCAATCCCGGAACCCACCATTCCCTGTGTACCTAATCCCGATGCCATTCACTCCCTGTGTACCCGATCCTGATACCCACCCCACCTTGTGTACCCAATCCCGATACCTATCACTCCCTGTGTACCCAATCCTGGTTCCCACCATTCCCTGTGTACCCAATCCTGGTGCTCATCTCTCCCTGTGTATCCGATCCCAGTATCCACCTCTCCCTGTGTACCCAATCCCAGCACCTATCAGTCCCTCTGTACCTAACCCTGGTAACCACCACTCCCCATGCACCCAATCCTGGTATACATCTCTCCCTGTGAACTCAATCCCGATACTCACCCCTCCCTGTGTAGCCAAACCCGAGACCCATCACTCCCTATGTACACAATCCCAGTCTCCCATTAGTCTCTGTGTACCCAATCCCAGTACAATCACTCCCTGAGTACGCAATCCCGGTACCCACCCCTCCCTGTGTACCCAATCCCGATACCTATCACTCCCTGTGTACCTAATCCTGTTTCTAAACTCTCCCTGTGTACCCAAACCCGAGACCCATCGCTCCCTGTGTACCCAATCCCGATACTCACCCCTCCCTGTGTACCCAATCGTGATACCCATAAGTCCCTGTGTACCTAATCCTGGTTCTAAACCCTCCCAGTGTACCCAAACCCGAGACCCATCACACCCTGTGTTCTCCATCCCGATACTCACCTCTCCCTGTGTACCCAATCTGGGAGCCCATCACACCCTGTGTACCCAATCCCGATACCCATCACTCCCTCTGTACCTAACCCTGGTAACCACCACTCCCCGTGCACCCAATCCTGGTATACATCACTCCCTGTGATCTCACTCCTGATACTCACCCCTCCCTGTGTAGCCAAACCCGAAACCCATCACTCCCTATGTACACAATCCCTGTCTCCCATTAGTCTCTGTGTACCCAATCCCAGTACAATCACTCCCTGTGTACGCAATCCCGGTACCCACCCCTCCCTGTGTACCCAATCCCGATACCCATCACTCCCTCTGTACCTAACCCTGGTAACCATCAATCCCCATGCACTCAAACCTGGTATACATCACTCCCTGTGAACTCAATCCCGATACTCACCCCTCCCTGTGTAACCAATCCCAGCACCCATTACTCCCTGTGTACCCAGTCCCAGTACACATCACAGCCCGTGTACCCAGTCCCGGTACACATCACACCCTGTGTACCCAATCCTGGTGTCCACCCCTCCCTGTGTACCCAATCCCAGAACCTATCAGTCCCTGAGTATCCAATCCTGATACCCATCACTCCCTCTGTACCCAATCCTGGGACAATCACTCCCTGTGTACCCAATCCTGGTACCCATCACTCCCTGTGTACCCAATCCCGGTACCCATCACTCCCTGTGTACCCAATCCAGATACCCACCCCTCGCTGTGTAAGCAATCCTGGTACCCACCCCTCCCTGTGTACCCAATCCCGATACCCACCCCTCCCTGTGTAACCAATCCCAGCACCCATTTCTGCCAGTGTACCCAATCCCGATACCCACCCCTCCCTGTGTAAGCAATCCTGGTACCCACCCCTCCCTGTGTACCCAATCCCGATACCCAACCCTCCCTGTGTAACCAATCCCAGCACCCATTTCTCCCTGTGTACCCAATCTCGTTATCCACTCCTCCCTGTGAACCCAATCATGGTACCCATCACTCCCTGTGTACCCAATACAGATACCCACCCCACCTGGTGTACCCAATCCCGATACCCATTACTCCCTATCTACCCAATCCCAGCACCCATCACTCCATTTCTACTCAAACCCTGTACCCACCCCTCCCTGTGTAAGCAATCCCGGAACCCACCATTCCCTGTGTACCTAATCCCAATGCCATTCACTCCCTGTGTACCCGATCCTGATACCCACCCCACCTTGTGTACCCAATCCCGATACCTATCACTCCCTGTGTACCCAATCCTGGTTCCCACCATTCCCTGTGTACCCAATCCTGGTGCTCATCTCTCCCTGTGTATCCGATCCCAGTATCCACCTCTCCCTGTGTACCCAATCCCAGCACCTATCAGTCCCTCTGTACCTAACCCTGGTAACCACCACTCCCCATGCACCCAATCCTGGTATACATCTCTCCCTGTGAACTCAATCCCGATACTCACCCCTCCCTGTGTAGCCAAACCCGAGACCCATCACTCCCTATGTACACAATCCCAGTCTCCCATTAGTCTCTGTGTACCCAATCCCAGTACAATCACTCCCTGAGTACGCAATCCCGGTACCCACCCCTCCCTGTGTACCCAATCCCGATACCTATCACTCCCTGTGTACCCAATCCTGGTACCCACCATTCCCTGTGTACCCAATCCTGGTGCTCATCTCTCCCTGTGTATCCGATCCCAGTATCCACCTCTCCCTGTGTACCCAATCCCAGCACCTATCAGTCCCTGTGTATCCAATCCTGATACCCATCGCTCCCTGTGTACCCAATCCTGGTGCTCATCACTCCCTGTGTACCTAAACTTGTTTCTAAACTCTCCATGTGTACCCAAACCCGAGACCCATCGCTCCCTGTGTACCCAATCCCGATACTCACCCCTCCCTGTGTACCCAATCGTGATACCCATAAGTCCCTGTGTACCTAATCCTGGTTCTAAACCCTCCCAGTGTACCCAAACCCGAGACCCATCACACCCTGTGTTCTCCATCCCGATACTCACCTCTCCCTGTGTACCCAATCTGGGAGCCCATCACACCCTGTGTACCCAATCCCGATACCCATCACTCCCTCTGTACCTAACCCTGGTAACCACCACTCCCCATGCACCCAATCCTGGTATACATCACTCCCTGTGAACTCAATCCTGATACTCACCCCTCCCTGTGTAGCCAAACCCGAGACCCATCACTCCCTATGTACACAATCCCTGTCTCCCATTAGTCTCTGTGTACCCAATCCCAGTACAATCACTCCCTGTGTACGCAATCCCGGTACCCACCCCTCCCTGTGTACCCAATCCCGATACCCATCACTCCCTCTGTACCTAACCCTGGTAACCACCAATCCCCATGCACCCAAACCTGGTATACATCACTCCCTGTGAACTCAATCCCGATACTCACCCCTCCCTGTGTAACCAATCCCAGCACCCATTACTCCCTGTGTACCCAGTCCCAGTACACATCACAGCCCGTGTACCCAGTCCCGGTACACATCACACCCTGTGTACCCAATCCTGGTGTCCACCCCTCCCTGTGTACCCAATCCCAGCACCTATCAGTCCCTGTGTATCCAATCCTGATACCCATCATTCCCTGTATACCCAATCCTGGTACCCATCACTCCCTGTGTACCCAATCCTGGTGCTCATCACTCCCTGTGTACCTAATCCTGGTTCTAAACTCTCCCTGTGTACCCAAACCCGAGGCCCATCGCTCCCTGTGTACCCAATCCCGATACTCACCCCTCCCTGTGTACCCAATCCCGATACTCACCCCTCCCTGTGTACCCAATCGTGATACCCATTACTCCCTGTGTACCTAATCCTGGTTCTAAACCCTCCCAGTGTACCCAAACCCGAGACCCATCACACCCTGTGTTCTCCATCCCGATACTCACCTCTCCCTGTTTACCCAATCTGGGAGCCCATCACACCCTGTGTACCCAATCCCGATACTCAGCCCTCCCTGTGTATCCAATCCCGGTACCCATCACTCCCTATGTACACAATCCCGGTCTCCCATTAGTCTCTGTGTACCCAATCCCAGTACAATCACTCCCTGTGTACGCAATCCCGGTACCCACCCCTCCCTGTGTACCCAATCCCGATACCCATCACTCCCTCTGTACCTAACCCTGGTAACCACCACTCCCCATGCACCCAATCCTGGTATACATCACTCCTTGTGAACTCAATCCCGATACTCACCCCTCCCTGTGTAACCAATCCCAGCACCCATTACTCCCTGTGTACCCAGTCCCAGTACACATCACAGCCCGTGTACCCAGTCCCGGTACACATCACACCCTGTGTACCCAATCATGGTACCCATCACTCCCTGTGTACCCAATCCCAGCACCTATCAGTCCCTATGTATCCAATCCTGATACCCATCACTCCCTGTGTACCCAATCCTGTACCCAGCACTCCCTGTGTACCCAATCCTGGTGCTCATCACTCCCTGTGTACCTAATCCTGGTTCTAAACCCTCCCTGTGTACCCAAACCCGAAACCCATCGCTCCCTGTGTACCCAATCCCGATACACACCTCTCCCTGTGTACCCAATCTGGGAGCCCATCCCACCCTGTGTACCCAATCGTGATACCCATTACTCCCTGTGTACCTAATCCTGGTTCTAAACCCTCCCAGTGTACCCAAACCCGAGACCCATCACACCCTGTGTTCTCCATCCCGATACTCACCTCTCCCTGTGTACCCAATCTGGGAGCTCATAACATCCTGTGTACACAATCCTGATACTCACCCCCCCTGTGTAGCCAAACCCGAGACCCACTCCTCCCTAAGTAACCAATCCCGGGACACATCACTCCCTGTGCACCCAATCCCAATACCTACCCCTCCCTGTGTAGCCAATCCTGGAACTCATCACTCACTGTGTACCCAGTCCCGGTACACATCACACCCTGTGTACCCAATCCTGGTGTCCACCCCTCCCTGTGTACACAATCCCAGCACCTATCAGTCCCTGTGTATCCAATCCTGATACCCATCATTCCCTGTATACCCAATCCTGGTACCCATCACTCCCTGTGTACCCAATCCTGGTATCCATCACTCCCCATGCACCCAATCCTGGTATACATCCCTCCCTTTGAACTCAATCCCGATACCCACCCCTCCCTGTGTAACCAATCCCAGCACCCATTACTCCCTGTGTACCCAGTCCCAGTACACATCACAGCCCGTGTACCCAGTCCCGGTACACATCACACCCTGTGTACCCAATCCTGGTGTCCACCCCTCCCTGTGTACCCAATCCCAGCACCTATCAGTCCCTGTGTATCCAATCCTGATACCCATCATTCCCTGTATACCCAATCCTGGTACCCATCACTCCCTGTGTACCCAATCCTGGTGCTCATCACTCCCTGTGTACCTAATCCTGGTTCTAAACTCTCCCTGTGTACCCAAACCCGAGGCCCATCGCTCCCTGTGTACCCAATCCCGATACTCACCCCTCCCTGTGTACCCAATCCCGATACTCACCCCTCCCTGTGTACCCAATCGTGATACCCATTACTCCCTGTGTACCTAATCCTGGTTCTAAACCCTCCCAGTGTACCCAAACCCGAGACCCATCACACCCTGTGTTCTCCATCCCGATACTCACCTCTCCCTGTTTACCCAATCTGGGAGCCCATCACACCCTGTGTACCCAATCCCGATACTCAGCCCTCCCTGTGTATCCAATCCCGGTACCCATCACTCCCTATGTACACAATCCCGGTCTCCCATTAGTCTCTGTGTACCCAATCCCAGTACAATCACTCCCTGTGTACGCAATCCCGGTACCCACCCCTCCCTGTGTACCCAATCCCGATACCCATCACTCCCTCTGTACCTAACCCTGGTAACCACCACTCCCCATGCACCCAATCCTGGTATACATCACTCCTTGTGAACTCAATCCCGATACTCACCCCTCCCTGTGTAACCAATCCCAGCACCCATTACTCCCTGTGTACCCAGTCCCAGTACACATCACAGCCCGTGTACCCAGTCCCGGTACACATCACACCCTGTGTACCCAATCATGGTACCCATCACTCCCTGTGTACCCAATCCCAGCACCTATCAGTCCCTATGTATCCAATCCTGATACCCATCACTCCCTGTGTACCCAATCCTGTACCCAGCACTCCCTGTGTACCCAATCCTGGTGCTCATCACTCCCTGTGTACCTAATCCTGGTTCTAAACCCTCCCTGTGTACCCAAACCCGAAACCCATCGCTCCCTGTGTACCCAATCCCGATACACACCTCTCCCTGTGTACCCAATCTGGGAGCCCATCCCACCCTGTGTACCCAATCGTGATACCCATTACTCCCTGTGTACCTAATCCTGGTTCTAAACCCTCCCAGTGTACCCAAACCCGAGACCCATCACACCCTGTGTTCTCCATCCCGATACTCACCTCTCCCTGTGTACCCAATCTGGGAGCTCATAACATCCTGTGTACACAATCCTGATACTCACCCCCCCTGTGTAGCCAAACCCGAGACCCACTCCTCCCTAAGTAACCAATCCCGGGACACATCACTCCCTGTGCACCCAATCCCAATACCTACCCCTCCCTGTGTAGCCAATCCTGGAACTCATCACTCACTGTGTACCCAGTCCCGGTACACATCACACCCTGTGTACCCAATCCTGGTGTCCACCCCTCCCTGTGTACACAATCCCAGCACCTATCAGTCCCTGTGTATCCAATCCTGATACCCATCATTCCCTGTATACCCAATCCTGGTACCCATCACTCCCTGTGTACCCAATCCTGGTATCCATCACTCCCCATGCACCCAATCCTGGTATACATCCCTCCCTTTGAACTCAATCCCGATACCCACCCCTCCCTGTGTAACCAATCCCAGCACCCATTACTCCCTGTGTACCCAGTCCCAGTACACATCACAGCCCGTGTACCCAGTCCCGGTACACATCACACCCTGTGTACCCAATCCTGGTGTCCACCCCTCCCTGTGTACCCAATCCCAGCACCTATCAGTCCCTGTGTATCCAATCCTGATACCCATCATTCCCTGTATACCCAATCCTGGTACCCATCACTCCCTGTGTACCCAATCCTGGTGCTCATCACTCCCTGTGTACCTAATCCTGGTTCTAAACTCTCCCTGTGTACCCAAACCCGAGGCCCATCGCTCCCTGTGTACCCAATCCCGATACTCACCCCTCCCTGTGTACCCAATCCCGATACTCACCCCTCCCTGTGTACCCAATCGTGATACCCATTACTCCCTGTGTACCTAATCCTGGTTCTAAACCCTCCCAGTGTACCCAAACCCGAGACCCATCACACCCTGTGTTCTCCATCCCGATACTCACCTCTCCCTGTTTACCCAATCTGGGAGCCCATCACACCCTGTGTACCCAATCCCGATACTCAGCCCTCCCTGTGTATCCAATCCCGGTACCCATCACTCCCTATGTACACAATCCCGGTCTCCCATTAGTCTCTGTGTACCCAATCCCAGTACAATCACTCCCTGTGTACGCAATCCCGGTACCCACCCCTCCCTGTGTACCCAATCCCGATACCCATCACTCCCTCTGTACCTAACCCTGGTAACCACCACTCCCCATGCACCCAATCCTGGTATACATCACTCCTTGTGAACTCAATCCCGATACTCACCCCTCCCTGTGTAACCAATCCCAGCACCCATTACTCCCTGTGTACCCAGTCCCAGTACACATCACAGCCCGTGTACCCAGTCCCGGTACACATCACACCCTGTGTACCCAATCATGGTACCCATCACTCCCTGTGTACCCAATCCCAGCACCTATCAGTCCCTATGTATCCAATCCTGATACCCATCACTCCCTGTGTACCCAATCCTGTACCCAGCACTCCCTGTGTACCCAATCCTGGTGCTCATCACTCCCTGTGTACCTAATCCTGGTTCTAAACCCTCCCTGTGTACCCAAACCCGAAACCCATCGCTCCCTGTGTACCCAATCCCGATACACACCTCTCCCTGTGTACCCAATCTGGGAGCCCATCCCACCCTGTGTACCCAATCGTGATACCCATTACTCCCTGTGTACCTAATCCTGGTTCTAAACCCTCCCAGTGTACCCAAACCCGAGACCCATCACACCCTGTGTTCTCCATCCCGATACTCACCTCTCCCTGTGTACCCAATCTGGGAGCTCATAACATCCTGTGTACACAATCCTGATACTCACCCCCCCTGTGTAGCCAAACCCGAGACCCACTCCTCCCTAAGTAACCAATCCCGGGACACATCACTCCCTGTGCACCCAATCCCAATACCTACCCCTCCCTGTGTAGCCAATCCTGGAACTCATCACTCACTGTGTACCCAGTCCCGGTACACATCACACCCTGTGTACCCAATCCTGGTGTCCACCCCTCCCTGTGTACACAATCCCAGCACCTATCAGTCCCTGTGTATCCAATCCTGATACCCATCATTCCCTGTATACCCAATCCTGGTACCCATCACTCCCTGTGTACCCAATCCTGGTATCCATCACTCCCCATGCACCCAATCCTGGTATACATCCCTCCCTTTGAACTCAATCCCGATACCCACCCCTCCCTGTGTAACCAATCCCAGCACCCATTACTCCCTGTGTACCCAGTCCCGGTACACATCACACCCTGTGTACCCAATCCTGGTGTCCACCCCTCCCTGTGTACCCAATCCCAGCACCCATCACAGCCTGTGTACCCAGTACTGGTACCAATAACTCCCTGTGTACCCAGACCGGGTACCCACCCCTCCCTGTGTACCCAATCCCGTTACACATTACTCCCAGTGTACCCACCACTCCCTGTGGAACAAATCCCGGTACCCACCACTCCCTGTGTACCCAATCCTAGTATCCATCAGTCCCTGTGAACCCAATCTGGTTACCCACCCCTCCCTGTGTACACAATCCCGGTCTCCCATTAGTCCCTGAGTACCCAATCCTGGTACAATCACTCCCTGTGTACTCAATCTCGATACCAACCACTCCCTGTGTATCCAATCCCGGTACCCATCACTCCCTATGTACACAATCCCAGTCTACCATTAGTCTCTGTGTACCCAATCCCGGTACAATCACTCCCTGTGTACCCAATCCCAGTACCCATTACTCCCTGTGTACCCAAACCCAGTACCCATCACACTCTGTCTACCCAATCCTGGTACCCACCACACCCAGTGTACCCAATCCCAGTACCCATCACTCCCTCTGTACCTAATCCTGGTACCCACCACTCCCCATGCACCCAATCCTGGTATCCATCACTCCCTCTGAACCCAATCTGGGTACCCACCCCTCCCTGTGTACCCAATCCCGGTACCCACCCATCCCTGTGTAGCCAATCCTGGAACTCATCACTCACTATGTACCCAATCCCAATACCCAAAACCTCCCTGTGAACCATCACTCCCTGTGTACCCAAACCCTATACCCACCTCTCCCTGTGTAATCAATCCCGGGACCCACCACTCCCTGTC
Source organism: Hemitrygon akajei (assembly GCF_048418815.1). Taxonomy (NCBI): domain Eukaryota; kingdom Metazoa; phylum Chordata; class Chondrichthyes; order Myliobatiformes; family Dasyatidae; genus Hemitrygon; species Hemitrygon akajei. The sequence continues at coordinate 103,388,126 of NC_133128.1, read as the reverse complement.
TACCCAATCTCAGCACCCATCAATCCCTGTGTATCCAATCCCAGCACCAATTTCTGCCATTGTAACCAATCCTAGTACCCACCCCTCCCTGTGTACCCAATCCAGATACCCACCCCTCGCTGTGTAAGCAATCCTGGTACCCACCCCTCCCTGTGTACCCAATCCCGATACCCACCCCTCCCTGTGTAACCAATCCCAGCACCCATTTCTGCCAGTGTACCCAATCCCGATACCCACCCCTCCCTGTGTAAGCAATCCTGGTACCCACCCCTCCCTGTGTACCCAATCCCGATACCCACCCCTCCCTGTGTAACCAATCCCAGCACCCATTTCTCCCTGTGTACCCAATCTCGTTATCCACTCCTCCCTGTGAACCCAATCATGGTACCCATCACTCCCTGTGTACCCAATACAGATACCCACCCCACCTGGTGTACCCAATCCCGATACCCATTACTCCCTATCTACCCAATCCCAGCACCCATCACTCCATTTCTACTCAAACCCTGTACCCACCCCTCCCTGTGTAAGCAATCCCGGAACCCACCATTCCCTGTGTACCTAATCCCGATGCCATTCACTCCCTGTGTACCCGATCCTGATACCCACCCCACCTTGTGTACCCAATCCCGATACCTATCACTCCCTGTGTACCCAATCCTGGTTCCCACCATTCCCTGTGTACCCAATCCTGGTGCTCATCTCTCCCTGTGTATCCGATCCCAGTATCCACCTCTCCCTGTGTACCCAATCCCAGCACCTATCAGTCCCTCTGTACCTAACCCTGGTAACCACCACTCCCCATGCACGCAATCCTGGTATACATCTCTCCCTGTGAACTCAATCCCGATACTCACCCCTCCCTGTGTAGCCAAACCCGAGACCCATCACTCCCTATGTACACAATCCCAGTCTCCCATTAGTCTCTGTGTACCCAATCCCAGTACAATCACTCCCTGAGTACGCAATCCCGGTACCCACCCCTCCCTGTGTACCCAATCCCGATACCTATCACTCCCTGTGTACCCAATCCTGGTACCCACCATTCCCTGTGTACCCAATCCTGGTGCTCATCACTCCCTGTGTACCTAATCCTGTTTCTAAACTCTCCCTGTGTACCCAAACCCGAGACCCATCGCTCCCTGTGTACCCAATCCCGATACTCACCCCTCCCTGTGTACCCAATCGTGATACCCATAAGTCCCTGTGTACCTAATCCTGGTTCTAAACCCTCCCAGTGTACCCAAACCCGAGACCCATCACACCCTGTGTTCTCCATCCCGATACTCACCTCTCCCTGTGTACCCAATCTGGGAGCCCATCACACCCTGTGTACCCAATCCCGATACCCATCACTCCCTCTGTACCTAACCCTGGTAACCACCACTCCCCGTGCACCCAATCCTGGTATACATCACTCCCTGTGATCTCACTCCTGATACTCACCCCTCCCTGTGTAGCCAAACCCGAGACCCATCACTCCCTATGTACACAATCCCTGTCTCCCATTAGTCTCTGTGTACCCAATCCCAGTACAATCACTCCCTGTGTACGCAATCCCGGTACCCACCCCTCCCTGTGTACCCAATCCCGATACCCATCACTCCCTCTGTACCTAACCCTGGTAACCATCAATCCCCATGCACTCAAACCTGGTATACATCACTCCCTGTGAACTCAATCCCGATACTCACCCCTCCCTGTGTAACCAATCCCAGCACCCATTACTCCCTGTGTACCCAGTCCCAGTACACATCACAGCCCGTGTACCCAGTCCCGGTACACATCACACCCTGTGTACCCAATCCTGGTGTCCACCCCTCCCTGTGTACCCAATCCCAGCACCTATCAGTCCCTGAGTATCCAATCCTGATACCCATCACTCCCTCTGTACCCAATCCTGGGACAATCACTCCCTGTGTACCCAATCCTGGTACCCATCACTCCCTGTGTACCCAATCCCGGTACCCATCACTCCCTGTGTACCCAATCCCAGTACCCACCCCTCCATGTGTACCCAAACCCGAGACCCATCACTTCCTGTGTACCGAATCCCAGCACCCATCAGTCCCTGCGTACCAAATCGTGGTATCCATCATTCCCGGTGCACCCAATCCTGATACCCATCTCTCCCTGACTTCCCAATCCTGGTACCGATCACTCCCTCTGTACCCAATCCCGATACCCATCACTCCCTGTGTACCCAATCCTGGTCCTCATCACTCCCTGTGTACCCAATCGCAACACCCATCGTTCACTGTGTACCCAATCCCGATACCCATCTCTCCCTGAGTACCCAATCCCGGTATCCATCACTCCCTGTGTAGCCAATCCCGGTACCCATCACTCTCTGTGTACCCAATCCCGGAACCCATCACTCCCCGTGTACGAAATCCTGGTGCGCACCACTCCCTATGCATCCAATCCCGGGACGCACCCCACCCTGTGTAGCCAATCCCGGTACCCATCACTCCCTGAGTACCCATTCATAGTGCTAAACCCTCCCTGTGTACCAAAACCCGGGACCCATCATTCCCTGTGTACCTAATCCCGAAACCCATCACTCACTGGGTACCCAATCCTGGTATTCATCACTCCCTGTGCATCCGATCCCGGTATCCATCACTCCCTCTGTACCTACTCCTGGCACCCATCGGTCCCTGTGTACCCAATCCCAGCACCCATCAGTCCCTGTGTACCCAATCCCGGTACCCACCCCTTCCTGAGTACCCAATCCTGGAACCCATCAGTCCCTATGTACCCAAGCGCAGTTCCCAGCATTTGCTGTGTACCCAATACCCATCACTCCCTGTGTACCCAATCCCGATACCCGCCCCTCCCTGTGTCCCCAATCCCAGTACCCATCACTCCCTCTGTACCTAATCCTGGTACCCATCACGCCCTCTGTACCTAATCCTGGTACCCATCACTCCCTCTGTACCCAATCCTGGGACAATCACTCCCTGTGTACCCAATCCTGGTACCCATCACTCCCTGTGTACCCAATCCCGGTACCCATCACTCCCTGTGTACCCAATCCCAGTACCCACCCCTCCATGTGTACCCAAACCCGAGACCCATCACTTCCTGTGTACCGAATCCCAGCACCCATCAGTCCCTGCGTACCAAATCGTGGTATCCATCATTCCCGGTGCACCCAATCCTGATACCCATCTCTCCCTGACTACCCAATCCTGGTACCGATCACTCCCTCTGTACCCAATTCCGATACCCATCACTCCCTGTGTACCCAATCCTGGTCCTCATCACTCCCTGTGTACCCAATCGCAACACCCATCGTTCACTGTGTACCCATTCCCGGTACCCATCTCTCCCTGAGTACCCAATCCCGGTATCCATCACTCCCTGTGTAGCCAATCCCGGTACCCATCACTCTCTGTGTACCCAATCCCGGAACCCATCACTCCCCGTGTACCAAATCCTGGTGCGCACCACTCCCTATGCATCCAATCCCGGGACCCACCCCACCCTGTGTAGCCAATCCCGGTACCCATCACTCCCTGAGTACCCATTCATAGTGCTAAACCCTCCCTGTGTACCAAAACCCGGGACCCATCACTCCCTGTGTACCTAATCCCGAAACCCATCACTCACTGGGTACCCAATCCTGGTACTCATCACTCCCTGTGCATCCGATCCCGGTATCCATCACTCCCTCTGTACCTACTCCTGGCACCCATCAGTCCCTGTGTACCCAATCCCAGCACCCATCAGTCCCTGTGTACCCAATCCCGGTACCCACCCCTTCCTGAGTACCCAATCCTGGAACCCATCAGTCCCTATGTAACCAAGCGCAGTTCCCAGCATTCGCTGTGTACCCAATACCCATCACTCCCTGTGTACCCAATTGCAACACCCATCATTCCCTGTATACCCAATCCAGGTACCCACCCCTTCCTATGTACCCAATCACAGCACCCATCAGTCCCTGTGTACCAAATCCTGTTACCCATCTCTCCCTGAGTACCCAATCCCGGAACCCATCACTCCCGTGTACCCAGTCCTGGTACCAAGCACTCCCTGTGTACACAATCCCGGTCTCCAATTAGTCCCTGTGTACCCAATCCTGGTACAATCACTCCCTGTGTAACCAATCCTGGTACTCATCACTCCCTGTGTACCCAATTGCAACACCCATCATTCCCTGTATACCCAATCCCAGTATCCATCACTCTCTGTGTAGCCAATCCCGGTATCCATCACTCCCTGTGTACCTTTTCCCGGTACCCATCACTCCCTGTGTACCCCAATCTGATACTGCATCAGTCCCTGTGTACCCAATCCCGGTACCCACACCTCCCTGTGTACACAATCCCAGTATCCACCCCTTCCTGTGTAACCAATCCCAGCACCCATTACTCCCTGTGTACCCAATCCCGGTCCACCCCACCCTGTGTACCGAATCCCGGTATCCATCACTCCCTGTGTACCCTGTCCCGGAACCCATCACTCCCTGTGTACCCAAATCCGATACTGCATCAGTCCCTGTGAACCCAATCTGGTTACCCACCCCTCCCTGTGTACCCAATCCCGGTCTCCAATTAGTCCCTGTGTACCAAATCCTGGTACAATCACTCCCTGTGTACCCAATACAGGAACCCACCACTCCCTGTGTAACCAATCCTGGCATCCATCATTCCCTGTGTGCTCAATCCTGGTACCAATCACTCCCTGTGTACCCAATCCCGGTGCCCACTCCTCCCTGTGTACCCAAATCCGATACTCCATCAGTCCCTGTGTACCCAATCCCGATACCCATCTCTCCCTGAGTACCCAATCCCGGTATCCATCATTCTCTGTGTACGCAATCCCATTAACCACTCCTACCTGTGAACTCAATCCCACCACACATCAGTCTCTGTGTACCCAAGCGCAGTTCCCAGCATTCCCTGTGTAACCGATACCCATCACTCCCTGTGTAACCAATCCTGGTACTCATCACTCCCTGTGTACCCAATCATGGGACCCACCCCACCCTGTCTACCCAACCCCAGTACCCATCACTCCCTGTGTACCCTGTCCCAGTACCCATCACTCCCTGTGTACCCAAATCTGATACTCCATCACTCCCTGTGTACCCTGTCCTGGTACCCATCGCTCCCTGTGTACCCAATCCTGGTCCTCATCACACCCTGTGAACCAAATCCTGGTATCCATCACTCCCTGTGTACCCTGTCCAAGTACCCATCGCTCCTGTGTACCCAATCCTGGTCCTCATCATTCCCTGTGTACCAAATCCTGGTATCCATCACTCCCTGTGTACCCGATCCTGGTATACATCACTCCCTGTGTAAGCAATCCTGGTACCCACCCCTCCCTGTGTACCCAATCCCGATACCCACCCCTCCCTGTGTAACCAATCCCAGCACCCATTTCTCCCTGTGTACCCAATCTCGTTATCCACTCCTCCCTGTGAACCCAATCATGGTACCCATCACTCCCTGTGTACCCAATACAGATACCCACCCCACCTGGTGTACCCAATCCCGATACCCATTACTCCCTATCTACCCAATCCCAGCACCCATCACTCCCTTTCTACTCAAACCCTGTACCCACCCCTCCCTGTGTAAGCAATCCCGGAACCCACCATTCCCTGTGTACCTAATCCCGATGCCATTCACTCCCTTTGTACCCGATCCTGATACCCACCCCACCTTGTGTACCCAATCCCGATACCTATCACTCCCTGTGTACCCAATCCTGGGACCCACCATTCCCTGTGTACCCAATCCTGGTGCTCATCTCTCCCTGTGTATCCGATCCCAGTATCCACCTCTCCCTGTGTACCCAATCCCAGCACCTATCAGTCCCTGTGTATCCAATCCTGATACCCATCACTCCCTGTGTACCCAATCCTGGTGCTCATCACTCCCTGTGTACCTAATCCTGGTTCTAAACTCTCCCTGTGTACCCAAACCCGAGACCCATCGCTCCCTGTGTACCCAATCCCGATACTCACCCCTCCCTGTGTACCCAATCCCGATATTCACTCCTCCCTGTGTATCCAATCCCGGTACCCATCACTCCCTATGTACACAATCCCGGTCTCCCATTAGTCTCTGTGTACCCAATCCCAGTACAATCACTCCCTGTGTACGCAATCCCGGTACCCACCCCTCCCTGTGTACCCAATCCCGATACCCATCACTCCCTCTGTACCTAACCCTGGTAAACACCACTCCCCATGCACCCAATCCTGGTATACATCACTCCTTGTGAACTCAATCCTGATACTCACCCCTCCCTGTGTAACCAATTCCAGCACCCATTACTCCCTGTGTATTCAGTCCGAGTACACATCACAGCTCGTGTACCCAGTCCCGGTACACATCACACCCTGTGTACCCAATCCTGGTGTCCACCCCTCCCTGTGTACCCAATCCCAGCACCTATCAGTCCCTGGTATCCAATCCAGATACCCATCATTCCCTGTGTACCCAATCATGGTACCCATCACTCCCTGTGTACCCAATCCCAGCACCTATCAGTCCCTGTGTATCCAATCCTGATACCCATCACTCCCTGTGTACCCAATCCTGGTACCCAGCACTCCCTGTGTACCCAATCCCAGCACCCATTACTCCCTGTGTACCCAGTCCCAGTACACATTACAGCCCGTGTACCCAGTCCCGGTACACATCACACCCTGTGTACCCAATCATGGTACCCATCACTCCCTGTGTACCCAATCCTGGTACCCAGCACTCCCTGTGTACCCAATCCCAGCACCCATTACTCCCTGTGTACCCAGTCCCAGTACACATTACAGCCCGTGTACCCAGTCCCGGTACACATCACACCCTGTGTACCCAATCCCAGCACCTATCAGTCCCTGTGTATCCAATCCTGATACCCATCACTCCCTGTGTACCCAATCCTGGTACCCAGCACTCCCTGTGTACCCAATCCCAGCACCTATCAGTCCCTGTGTATCCAATCCTGATACCCATCACTCCCTGTGTACCCAATCCTGGTACCCAGCACTCCCTGTGTACCCAATCCTGGTGCTCATCACTCCCTGTGTACCTAATCCTGGTTCTAAACCCTCCCTGTGTACCCAAACCCGAGACCCATCGCTCACTGTGTACCCAATCCCGATACTTACCTCTCCCTGTGTACCCAATCTGGGAGCCCATCCCACCCTGTGTACCCAATCGTGATACCCATTACTCCCTGTGTACCTAATCCTGGTTCTAAACCCTCCCAGTGTACCCAAACCCGAGACCCATCACACCCTGTGTTCTCCATCCCGATACTCACCTCTCCCTGTGTACCCAATCTGGGAGCCCATAACACCCTGTGTACACAATACTGATACTCAACCCCCTTGTGTAGCCAAACCCGAGACCCACCCCTCCCTAAGTAACCAATCCCGGGACACATCACTCCCTGTGCACCCAGTCCCAATACCTACCCCTCCCTGTGTAGCCAATCCTGGAACTCATCACTCACTGTGTACCCAGTCCTGGTATCCATCACTCCCCATGCACCCAATCCTGGTATACATCACTCCCTTTGAACTCAATCCCGATACCCACCCCTCCCTGTGTAACCAATCCCAGCACCCATTACTCCCTGTGTACCAAGTCCCGGTACACATCACACCCTGTGTACCAAATCCTGGTGTCCACCCCTCCCTGTGTAACCAATCCCAGCACCCATCACACCCTGTGTACCCAGTACTGGTACCAATAACTCCCTGTGTACCCAGACCGGGTACCTACCCCTCCTTGTGCACCCAATCCCGTTACACATTACTCCCAGTGTACCCACCACTCCCTGTGGAACAAATCCCGGTACCCACCACTCCCTGTGTACCCAATCCTAGTATCCATCAGTCCCTGTGAACCCAATCTGGGTACCCACCCCTCCCTCTGTACCCAATCCCGGACTCCCATTAGTCCCTGAGTACCCCATCCTGGTACAATCACTCCCTGTGTACTCAATCTCGATACCAACCACTCCCTGTGTATCCAATCCCGGTACCCATCACTCCCTATGTACACAATCCCGGTCTACCATTAGTCTCTGTGTACCCAATCCCGGTACAATCGCTCCCTGTGTACCCAATCCCAGTACCCATCACTCCCTGTGTACCCAATCCCAGTACCCATCACTCTCTGTCTACCCAATCCTGGTACCCACCACACCCTGTGTACCCAATCCCAGTACCCATCACACCCTCTGTACCTAATCCTGGTACCCACCACTCCCCATGTACCCAATCCTGGTATCCATCCCTCCCTGTGTACCCAATCCTGGTATCCATCCCTCCCTGTGTACCCAATCCCGGTACCCACCCTTCCCTGTGTACCCAATCCCGGTACCCATCACTCCCTCTGTACCTAATCCTGGTACCCACCACTCCCCATACACCCAATCCTGGTATCCATCACTCCCTGTGAACCCAATCTGGGTACCCACCCCTCCCTGTGTACCCAATCCCGGTACCCACCCATCCCTGTGTAGCCAATCCTGGAACTCATCACTCACTGTGTACCCAATCCCAATACCCAAAACCTCCCTGTGAACCATCAATCCCTGTGTACACAAACCCTATACCCACCTCTCCCTGTGTAATCAATCCCGGGACCCACCACTCCCTGTCTACCCAATCCAAGCACCCATCAATCCCTGTGTATCCAATCCCAGCACCCATTTCTGCCAGTGTAACCAATCCTAGTACCCACCCCTCCCTGTGTACCCAATCCCGATACCCACCCCTCCCTGTGTAAGCAATCCTGGTACCCACCCCTCCCTGTGTACCCAATCCCGATACCCACCCCACACTGTGTAACCAATCCCAGCACCCATTTCTCCCTTTGTAACCAATCTCGTTATCCACTCCTCCCTGTGAACCCAATCATGGCACCCATCACTCCCTGTGTACCCAATACAGATACCCACCCCACCTGGTGTACCCAATCCCGATACCCATTACTCCCTATCTACCCAATCCCAGCACCCATCACTCCCTTTCTACTCAAACCCTGTACCCACCCCTCCCTGTGTACCCAATCCTGGTACCCACCATTCCCTGTGTACCCAATCATGGTGCTCATCTCTCTCTGTGTATATGATCCCAGTATCCACCTCTCCCTGTGTACCCAATCCCAGCACCTATCAGTTTCTGTGTATCCAATCCTGATACCCATCACTCCCTGTGTACCCAATCCTGGTGCTCATCACTCCCTGTGTACCTAATCCTGGTTCTAAACTCTCCCTGTGTACCCAAACCCGAGACCCATCACTCCCTGTGTACCCAATCCCGATACTCACCCCTCCCTGTGTACCCTGTCCTGGTACCCATCGCTCCCTGTGTACCCAATCCTGGTCCTCATCACACCCTGTGAACCAAATCCTGGTATCCATCACTCCCTGTGTACCCTGTCCAAGTACCCATCGCTCCTGTGTACCCAATCCTGGTCCTCATCATTCCCTGTGTACCAAATCCTGGTATCCATCACTCCCTGTGTACCCGATCCTGGTATACATCACTCCCTGTGTAAGCAATCCTGGTACCCACCCCTCCCTGTGTACCCAATCCCGATACCCACCCCTCCCTGTGTAACCAATCCCAGCACCCATTTCTCCCTGTGTACCCAATCTCGTTATCCACTCCTCCCTGTGAACCCAATCATGGTACCCATCTCTCCCTGTGTACCCAATACAGATACCCACCCCACCTGGTGTACCCAATCCCGATACCCATTACTCCCTATCTACCCAATCCCAGCACCCATCACTCCCTTTCTACTCAAACCCTGTACCCACCCCTCCCTGTGTAAGCAATCCCGGAACCCACCATTCCCTGTGTACCTAATCCCGATGCCATTCACTCCCTTTGTACCCGATCCTGATACCCACCCCACCTTGTGTACCCAATCCCGATACCTATCACTCCCTGTGTACCCAATCCTGGGACCCACCATTCCCTGTGTACCCAATCCTGGTGCTCATCTCTCCCTGTGTATCCGATCCCAGTATCCACCTCTCCCTGTGTACCCAATCCCAGCACCTATCAGTCCCTGTGTATCCAATCCTGATACCCATCACTCCCTGTGTACCCAATCCTGGTGCTCATCACTCCCTGTGTACCTAATCCTGGTTCTAAACTCTCCCTGTGTACCCAAACCCGAGACCCATCGCTCCCTGTGTACCCAATCCCGATACTCACCCCTCCCTGTGTACCCAATCCCGATATTCACTCCTCCCTGTGTATCCAATCCCGGTACCCATCACTCCCTATGTACACAATCCCGGTCTCCCATTAGTCTCTGTGTACCCAATCCCAGTACAATCACTCCCTGTGTACGCAATCCCGGTACCCACCCCTCCCTGTGTACCCAATCCCGATACCCATCACTCCCTCTGTACCTAACCCTGGTAAACACCACTCCCCATGCACCCAATCCTGGTATACATCACTCCTTGTGAACTCAATCCTGATACTCACCCCTCCCTGTGTAACCAATTCCAGCACCCATTACTCCCTGTGTATTCAGTCCGAGTACACATCACAGCTCGTGTACCCAGTCCCGGTACACATCACACCCTGTGTACCCAATCCTGGTGTCCACCCCTCCCTGTGTACCCAATCCCAGCACCTATCAGTCCCTGTGTATCCAATCCAGATACCCATCATTCCCTGTGTACCCAATCATGGTACCCATCACTCCCTGTGTACCCAATCCCAGCACCTATCAGTCCCTGTGTATCCAATCCTGATACCCATCACTCCCTGTGTACCCAATCCTGGTACCCAGCACTCCCTGTGTACCCAATCCCAGCACCCATTACTCCCTGTGTACCCAGTCCCAGTACACATTACAGCCCGTGTACCCAGTCCCGGTACACATCACACCCTGTGTACCCAATCATGGTACCCATCACTCCCTGTGTACCCAATCCTGGTACCCAGCACTCCCTGTGTACCCAATCCCAGCACCCATTACTCCCTGTGTACCCAGTCCCAGTACACATTACCGCCCGTGTACCCAGTCCCGGTACACATCACACCCTGTGTACCCAATCCCAGCACCTATCAGTCCCTGTGTATCCAATCCTGATACCCATCACTCCCTGTGTACCCAATCCTGGTACCCAGCACTCCCTGTGTACCCAATCCCAGCACCTATCAGTCCCTGTGTATCCAATCCTGATACCCATCACTCCCTGTGTACCCAATCCTGGTACCCAGCACTCCCTGTGTACCCAATCCTGGTGCTCATCACTCCCTGTGTACCTAATCCTGGTTCTAAACCCTCCCTGTGTACCCAAACCCGAGACCCATCGCTCACTGTGTACCCAATCCCGATACTTACCTCTCCCTGTGTACCCAATCTGGGAGCCCATCCCACCCTGTGTACCCAATCGTGATACCCATTACTCCCTGTGTACCTAATCCTGGTTCTAAACCCTCCCAGTGTACCCAAACCCGAGACCCATCACACCCTGTGTTCTCCATCCCGATACTCACCTCTCCCTGTGTACCCAATCTGGGAGCCCATAACACCCTGTGTACACAATACTGATACTCAACCCCCTTGTGTAGCCAAACCCGAGACCCACCCCTCCCTAAGTAACCAATCCCGGGACACATCACTCCCTGTGCACCCAGTCCCAATACCTACCCCTCCCTGTGTAGCCAATCCTGGAACTCATCACTCACTGTGTACCCAGTCCTGGTATCCATCACTCCCCATGCACCCAATCCTGGTATACATCACTCCCTTTGAACTCAATCCCGATACCCACCCCTCCCTGTGTAACCAATCCCAGCACCCATTACTCCCTGTGTACCAAGTCCCGGTACACATCACACCCTGTGTACCAAATCCTGGTGTCCACCCCTCCCTGTGTACCCAATCCCAGCACCCATCACACCCTGTGTACCCAGTACTGGTACCAATAACTCCCTGTGTACCCAGACCGGGTACCTACCCCTCCTTGTGCACCCAATCCCGTTACACATTACTCCCAGTGTACCCACCACTCCCTGTGGAACAAATCCCGGTATCCACCACTCCCTGTGTACCCAATCCTAGTATCCATCAGTCCCTGTGAACCCAATCTGGGTACCCACCCCTCCCTCTGTACCCAATCCCGGACTCCCATTAGTCCCTGAGTACCCCATCCTGGTACAATCACTCCCTGTGTACTCAATCTCGATACCAACCACTCCCTGTGTATCCAATCCCGGTACCCATCACTCCCTATGTACACAATCCCGGTCTACCATTAGTCTCTGTGTACCCAATCCCGGTACAATCGCTCCCTGTGTACCCAATCCCAGTACCCATCACTCCCTGTGTACCCAATCCCAGTACCCATCACTCTCTGTCTACCCAATCCTGGTACCCACCACACCCTGTGTACCCAATCCCAGTACCCATCACACCCTCTGTACCTAATCCTGGTACCCACCACTCCCCATGTACCCAATCCTGGTATCCATCCCTCCCTGTGTACCCAATCCTGGTATCCATCCCTCCCTGTGTACCCAATCCCGGTACCCACCCTTCCCTGTGTACCCAATCCCGGTACCCATCACTCCCTCTGTACCTAATCCTGGTACCCACCACTCCCCATACACCCAATCCTGGTATCCATCACTCCCTGTGAACCCAATCTGGGTACCCACCCCTCCCTGTGTACCCAATCCCGGTACCCACCCATCCCTGTGTAGCCAATCCTGGAACTCATCACTCACTGTGTACCCAATCCCAATACCCAAAACCTCCCTGTGAACCATCAATCCCTGTGTACACAAACCCTATACCCACCTCTCCCTGTGTAATCAATCCCGGGACCCACCACTCCCTGTCTACCCAATCCCAGCACCCATCAATCCCTGTGTATCCAATCCCAGCACCCATTTCTGCCAGTGTAACCAATCCTAGTACCCACCCCTCCCTGTGTACCCAATCCCGATACCCACCCCTCCCTGTGTAAGCAATCCTGGTACCCACCCCTCCCTGTGTACCCAATCCCGATACCCACCCCACACTGTGTAACCAATCCCAGCACCCATTTCTCCCTTTGTAACCAATCTCGTTATCCACTCCTCCCTGTGAACCCAATCATGGCACCCATCACTCCCTGTGTACCCAATACAGATACCCACCCCACCTGGTGTACCCAATCCCGATACCCATTACTCCCTATCTACCCAATCCCAGCACCCATCACTCCCTTTCTACTCAAACCCTGTACCCACCCCTCCCTGTGTACCCAATCCTGGTACCCACCATTCCCTGTGTACCCAATCATGGTGCTCATCTCTCTCTGTGTATACGATCCCAGTATCCACCTCTCCCTGTGTACCCAATCCCAGCACCTATCAGTTTCTGTGTATCCAATCCTGATACCCATCACTCCCTGTGTACCCAATCCTGGTGCTCATCACTCCCTGTGTACCTAATCCTGGTTCTAAACTCTCCCTGTGTACCCAAACCCGAGACCCATCACTCCCTGTGTACCCAATCCCGATACTCACCCCTCCCTGTGTACCCAATCGTGATACCCATTACTCCCTGTGTACCTAATCCTGGTTCTAAACCCTCCCAGTGTACCTAAAACCGAGACCCATCACACCCTGTGTTCTCCATCCCGATACTCACCTCTCCCTGTGTACCCAATCTGGGAGCCCATCACACCCTGTGTACCCAATCCCGATACTCACCCCTCCCTGTGTATCCAATCCCGGTACCCATCACTCCCTATGTACACAATCCCGGTCTCCCATTAGTCTCTGTGTACCCAATCCCAGTACAATCACTCCCTGTGTACGCAATCCCGGTACCCACCCCTCCCTGTGTACCCAATCCCGATACCCATCACTCCCTCTGTACCTAACCCTGGTAACCACCACTCCCCATGTACCCAATCCTGGTATACATCACTCCCTGTGAACTCAATCCCGATACTCACCACTCCCTGTGTAACCAATCCCAGCACCCATTACTCCCTGTGTACCCAGTCCCAGTACACATTACAGCCCGTGTACCCAGTCCCGGTACACATCACACCCTGTGTACCCAATCATGGTACCCATCACTCCCTGTGTACCCGATCCCAGCACCTATCAGTCCCTGTGTATCCAATCCTGATACCCATCACTCCCTGTGTACCCAATCCTGGTACCCAGCACTCCCTGTGTACCCAATCCTGGTGCTCATCACTCCCTGTGTACCTAATCCTGGTTCTAAACCCTCCCAGTGTACCCAAACCCGAGACCCATCACACCCTGTGTTCTCCATCCCGATACTCACCTCTCCCTGTGTACCCAATCTGGGAGCCCATCCCACCCTGTGTACCCAATCGTGATACCCATTACTCCCTGTGTACCTAATCCTGGTGCTCATCACTCCCTGTGTACCTAATCCTGGTTCTAAACCCTCCCAGTGTACCCAAACCCGAGACCCATCACACCCTGTGTTCTCCATCCCGATACTCACCTCTCCCTGTGTACCCAATCTGGGAGCCCATAACACCCTGTGTACACAATCCTGATACTCACCCCCCCTGTGTAGCCAAACGCGAGACCCACCCCTCCCTAAGTAACCAATCCCGGGACACATCACTCCCTGTGCACCCAATCCCAATACCTACCCCTCCCTGTGTAGCCAATCCTGGAACTCATCACTCACTGTGTACCCAGTCCTGGTATCCATCACTCCCCATGCACCCAATCCTGGTATACATCCCTCCCTTTGAACTCAATCCCGATACCCACCCCTCCCTGTGTAACCAATCCCAACACCCATTACTCCCTGTGTACCCAGTCTCGGTACACATCACAACCTGTGTACCAATCCTGGTGTCCACCCCTCCCTGTGTACCCAATCCCAGCACCCATCACACCCTGTGTAACCAGTACTGGTACCAATAACTCCCTGTGTACCCAGACCGGGTACCCAACCCTCCCTGTGTACCCAATCCCGTTACACATTACTCCCAGTGTACCCACCACTCCCTGTGGAACAAATCCCGGTACCAACCACTCCCTGTGTACCCAATCCTAGTATCCATCAGTCCCTGTGAACCCAATCTGGGTACCCACCCCTCCCTGTGTACCCAATCCCGGTCTCCCATTAGTCCCTGAGTACCCAATTCTGGTACAATCACTCCCTGTGTACTCAATCTCGATACCAACCACTCCCTGTGTACCCAATCCCGGTACAATCACTCCCTGTGTACCCAATCCCAGTACCCATCACTCTCTGTCTACCCAATCCTGGTACCCACCACACCCTGTGTACCCAATCCCAGTACCCATCACTCCCTCTGTACCTAATCCCGGTACCCACCACTCCCCATGTACCCAATCCTGGTATCCATCCCTCCCTGTGTACCCAATCCCGGTACCCACCCCTCCCTGTGTACCCAATCCCGGTACCCATCACTCCCTCTGTACCTAATCCTGGTACCCACCACTCCCCATGCACCCAATCCTGGTATCCATCACTCCCTCTGAACTCAATCTGGGTACCCACCCCTCCCTGTGTACCCAATCCCGGTACCCACCCATCCCTGTGTAGCCAATCCTGGAACTCATCACTCACTATGTACCCAATCCCAATACCCAAAACCTCCCTGTGAACCATCACTCCCTGTGTACACAAACCCTATACCCACCTCTCCCTGTGTAATCAATCCCGGGACCCACCACTCCCTGTCTACCCAATCCCAGCACCCATCAATCCCTGTGTATCCAATCCCAGCACCAATTTCTGCCAGTGTAACCAATCCTAGTACCCACCCCTCCCTGTGTACCCAATCCCGATACCCACCCCTCCCTGTGTAAGCAATCCTGGTACCCACCCCTCCCTGTGTACCCAATCCCGATACCCACCCCACACTGTGTAACCAATCCCAGCACCCATTTCTCCCTTTGTACCCAATCTCGTTATCCACTCCTCCCTGTGAACCCAATCATGGCACCCATCACTCCCCGTGTACCCAATACAGATACCCACCCCACCTGGTGTACCCAATCCCGATACCCATTACTCCCTATCTACCCAATCCCAGCACCCATCACTCCCTTTCTACTCAAACCCTGTACCCACCCCTCCCTGTGTACCCAATACTGGTACCCACTATTCCCTGTGTACCCAATCCTGGTGCTCATCTCTCTCTGTGTATACGATCCCAGTATCCACCTCTCCCTGTGTACCCAATCCCAGCACCTATCAGTTTCTGTGTATCCAATCCTGATACCCATCACTCCCTGTGTACCCAATCCTGGTGCTCATCACTCCCTGTGTACCTAATCCTGGTTCTAAACTCTCCCTGTGTACCCAAACCCGATACTCACCCCTCCCTGTGTACCCAATCCCGATACTCACCCCTCCCTATGTACCCAATCGTGATACCCATTACGCCCTGTGTACCTAATCCTGGTTCTAAACCCTCCCAGTGTACCTAAAACCGAGACCCATCACACCCTGTGTTCTCCATCCCGATACTCACCCCTCCCTGTGTATCCAATCCCGGTACCCATCACTCCCTATGTACACCATCCCGGTCTCCCATTAGTCTCTGTGTACCCAATCCCAGTACAATCACTCCCTGTGTACGCAATCCCGGTACCCACCCCTCCCTGTGTACCCAATCCCGATACCCATCACTCCCTCTGTACCTAACCCTGGTAACCACCACTCCCCATGCACCCAATCCTGGTATACATCACTCCCTGTGAACTCAATCCCGATACCCACCCCTCCCTGTGTAACCAATCCCAACACCCATTACTCCCTGTGTACCCAGTCTCGGTACACATCACAACCTGTGTACCCAATCCTGGTGTCCACCCCTCCCTGTGTACCCAATCCCAGCACCCATCACACCCTGTGTAACCAGTACTGGTACCAATAACTCCCTGTGTACCCAGACCGGGTACCCACCCCTCCCTGTGTACCCAATCCCGTTACACATTACTCCCAGTGTACCCACCACTCCCTGTGGAACAAATCCCGGTACCCACCATTCCCTGTGTACCCAATCCTAGTATCCATCAGTCCCTGTGAACCCAATCTGGGTACCCACCCCTCCCTGTGTACCCAATCCCGGTCTCCCATTAGTCCCTCAGTACCCAATTCTGGTACAATCACTCCCTGTGTACTCAATCTCGATACCAACCACTCCCTGTGTATCCAATCCCGGTACCCATCACTCCCTATGTACACAATCCCGGTCTACCATTAGTCTCTGTGTACCCAATCCCGGTACAATCACTCCCTGTGTACCCAATCCCAGTACCCATCACTCTCTGTCTACCCAATCCTGGTACCCACCACACCCTGTGTACACAATCCCAGTACCCATCACTCCCTCTGTACCTAATCCCGGTACCCACCACTCCCCATGTACCCAATCCTGGTATCCATCCCTCCCTGTGTACCCAATCCCGGTACCCACCCCTCCCTGTGTACCCAATCCCGGTACCCATCACTCCCTCTGTACCTAATCCTGGTACCCACCACTCCCCATGCACCCAATCCTGGTATCCATCACTCCCTCTGAACTCAATCTGGGTACCCACCCCTCCCTGTGTACCCAATCCCGGTACCCACCCATCCCTGTGTAGCCAATCCTGGAACTCATCACTCACTATGTACCCAATCCCAATACCCAAAACCTCCCTGTGAACCATCACTCCCTGTGTACACAAACCCTATACCCACCTCTCCCTGTGTAATCAATCCCGGGACCCACCACTCCCTGTCTACCCAATCCCAGCACCCATCAATCCCTGTGTATCCAATCCCAGCACCAATTTCTGCCAGTGTAACCAATCCTAGTACCCACACCTCCCTGTGTAACCAATCCCAGCACCCATTTCTGCCAGTGTACCCAATCCCGATACCCACCCCTCCCTGTGTAAGCAATCCTGGTACCCACCCCTCCCTGTGTACCCAATCCCAATACACACCCCTCCCTGTGTAACCAATCACAGCACCCATTTCTCCCTGTGTACCCAATCTCGTTATCCACTCCTCCCTGTGAACCCAATCATGGTACCCATCACTCCCTGTGTACCCAATAGAGATACCCACCCCACCTGGTGTACCCAATCCCGATACCCATTACTCCCTATCTACCCAATCCCAGCACCCATCACTCCCTTTCTACTCAAACCCTGTACCCACCCCTCCCTGTGTAAGCAATCCCGGAACCCACCATTCCCTGTGTCCCTAATCCCGATGCCATTCACTCCCTGTGTACCCGATCCTGATACCCACCCCACCTTGTGTACCCAATCCCGATACCTATCACTCCCAGTGTACCCAATCCTGGTACCCACCATTCCCTGTGTACCCAATCCTGGTGCTCATCTCTCCCTGTGTATACGATCCCAGTATCCACCTCTCCCTGTGTACCCAATCCCAGCACCTATCAGTTTCTGTGTATCCAATCCTGATACCCATCACTCCCTGTGTACCCAATCCTGGTGCTCATCACTCCCTGTGTACCTAATCCTGGTTCTAAACTCTCCCTGTGTACCCAAACCCGAGACCCATCACTCCCTGTGTACCCAATCCCGATACTCACCCCTCCCTGTGTACCCAATCCCGATACTCACCCCTCCCTGTGTACCCAATCGTGATACCCATTACTCCCTGTGTACCTAATCCTGGTTCTAAACCCTCCCAGTGTACCCAAAACCGAGACCCATCACACCCTGTGTTCTCCATCCCGATACTCACCTCTCCCTGTGTACCCAATCTGGGAGCCCATCACACCCTGTGTACCCAATCCCGATACTCACCCCTCCCTGTGTATCCAATCCCGGTACCCATCACTCCCTATGTACACAATCCCGGTCTCCCATTAGTCTCTGTGTACCCAATCCCAGTACAATCACTCCCTGTGTACGCAATCCCGGTACCCACCCCTCCCTGTGTACCCAATCCCGATACCCATCACTCCCTCTGTACCTAACCCTGGTAACCACCACTCCCCATGCACCCAATCCTGGTATACATCACTCCCTGTGAACTCAATCCCGATACTCACCCCTCCCTGTGTAACCAATCCCAGCACCCATTACTCCCTGTGTACCCAGTCGCAGTTCACATTACAGCCCGTGTACCCAGTCCCGGTACACATCACACCCTGTGTACCCAATCATGGTACCCATCACTCCCTGTGTACCCAATCCCAGCACCTATCAGTCCCTGTGTATCCAATCCTGATACCCATCACTCCCTGTGTACCCAATCCTGGTACCCAGCACTCCCTGTGTACCCAATCCTGGTGCTCATCACTCCCTGTGTACCTAATCCTGGTTCTAAACCCTCCCTGTGTACCCAAACCCGAGACCCATCGCTCCCTGTGTACCCAATCCCGATACTCACCTCTCCCTGTGTACCCAATCTGGGAGCCCATCCCACCCTGTGTACCCAATCGTGATACCCATTACTCCCTGTGTTCCTAATCCTGGTTCTAAACCCTCCCAGTGTACCCAAACCCGAGACCCATCACACCCTGTGTTCTCCATCCCGATACTCACCTCTCCCTGTGTACCCAATCTGGGAGCCCATAACACCCTGTGTACACAATCCTGATACTCACCCCCCCTGTGTAGCCAAACCCGAGACCCACCCCTCCCTAAGTAACCAATCCCGGGACACATCACTCCCTGTGCACCCAATCCCAATACCTACCCCTCCCTGTGTAGCCAATCCTGGAACTCATCACTCACTGTGTACCCAGTCCTGGTATCCATCACTCCCCATGCACCCAATCCTGGTATACATCCCTCCCTTTGAACTCAATCCCGATACCCACCCCTCCCTGTGTAACCAATCCCAACACCCATTACTCCCTGTGTACCCAGTCTCGGTACACATCACAACCTGTGTACCCAATCCTGGTGTCCACCCCTCCCTGTGTACCCAATCCCAGCACCCATCACACCCTGTGTAACCAGTACTGGTACCAATAACTCCCTGTGTACCCAGACCGGGTACCCACCCCTCCCTGTGTACCCAATCCCGTTACACATTACTCCCAGTGTACCCACCACTCCCTGTGGAACAAATCCCGGTACCCACCACTCCCTGTGTACCCAATCCTAGTATCCATCAGTCCCTGTGAACCCAATCTGGGTACCCACCACTCCCTGTGTACCCAATCCCGGTCTCCTATTAGTCCCTGAGTACCCAATTCTGGTACAATCACTCCCTGTGTACTCAATCTCGATACCAACCACTCCCTGTGTATCCAATCCCGGTACCCATCACTCCCTATGTACACAATCCCGGTCTACCATTAGTCTCTGTGTACCCAATCCCGGTACAATCACTCCCTGTGTACCCAATCCCAGTACCCATCACACCCTGTGTACCCAATCCCAGTACCCATCACTCTCTGTCTACCCAATCCTGGTACCCACCACACCCTGTGTACCCAATCCCAGTACCCATCACTCCCTCTGTACCTAATCCTGGTACCCACCACTCCCCATGTACCCAATCCTGGTATCCATCCCTCCCTGTGTACCCAATCCCGGTACCCACCCCTCCCTGTGTACCCATCACTCCCTCTGTACCTAATCCTGGTACCCACCACTCCCCATGCACCCAATCCTGGTATCCATCACTCCCTCTGAACTCAATCTGGGTACCCACCCCTCCCTGTGTACCCAATCCCGGTACCCACCCATCCCTGTGTAGCCAATCCTGGAACTCATCACTCACTATGTACCCAATCCCAATACCCAAAACCTCCCTGTGAACCATCACTCCCTGTGTACACAAACCCTATACCCACCTCTCCCTGTGTAATCAATCCCGGGACCCACCACTCCCTATCTACCCAATCTCAGCACCGATCAATCCCTGTGTATCCAATCCCAGCACCAATTTCTGCCAGTGTAACCAATCCTAGTACCCACCCCTCCCTGTGTACCCAATCCCGATACCCACCCCTCCCTGTGTAACCAATCCCAGCACCCATTTCTGCCAGTGTACCCAATCCCAATACACACCCCTCCCTGTGTAACCAATCCCAGCACCCATTTCTCCCTGTGTACCCAATCTCGTTATCCACTCCTCCCTGTGAACCCAATCATGGTACCCATCACTCCCTGTGTACCCAATACAGATACCCACCCCACCTGGTGTACCCAATCCCGATACCCATTACTCCCTATCTACCCAATCCCAGCACCCATCACTCCCTTTCTACTCAAACCCTGTACCCACCCCTCCCTGTGTAAGCAATCCCGGAACCCACCATTCCCTGTGTCCCTAATCCCGATGCCATTCACTCCCTGTGTACCCGATCCTGATACCCACCCCACCTTGTGTACCCAATCCCGATACCTATCACTCCCTGTGTACCCAATCCTGGGACCCACCATTCCCTGTGTACCCAATCCTGGTGCTCATCTCTCCCTGTGTATCCGATCCCAGTATCCACCTCTCTCTGTGTACCCAATCCCAGCACCTATCAGTCCCTGTGTATCCAATCCTGATACCCATCACTCCCTGTGTACCCAATCCTGGTGCTCATCACTCCCTGTGTACCTAATCCTGGTTCTAAACTCTCCCTGTGTACCCAAACCCGAGACCCATCGCTCCCTGTGTACCCAATCCCGATACCCATCACTCCCTCTGTACCTAACCCTGGTAAACACCACTCCCGATGCACCCAATCCTGGTATACATCACTCCCTGTGAACTCAATCCCGATACTCACCCCTCCCTGCGTAACCAATCCCAGCACCCATTACTCCCTGTGTACCCAGTCCCAGTACACATCACAGCCCGTGTACCCAGTCCCGGTACAATCACTCCCTGTGTACCCAATCCCCGGTACCCAACCCTCCCTGTGTACCTAATCCCGATACCCGCCCCTCCCTGTGTCCCCAATCCCAGTACCCATCACTCCCTCTGTACCTAATCCTGGTACCCATCACTCCCTGTGTACACAATCCCGGTCTCCTATTTGTCCCTGTGTACCCAATCCTGGAACAATCACTCCCTGTGTACCCAATCTTGGTACCCATCACTCCCTGTGTACCCAATCCTGGTACCCATCACTCCCTGTGTACCCAATCTCAGTACCGACCCCTCCAAGTGTACCCGAACCCGAGACCCATCATTCCCTGTGTACCCAATCCTGGTACCCACCACTCCCCATGCACGCAATCCTGGTATCCATCACTCCCTGTGAACCCAATCTGTGTTCACACCCCTCCCTGTGTACCCAATCTCGGTACCCACCCATCCCTGTGTAGCCAATCCTGGAACTCATCACTCACTGTGTACCCAATCCCATTACCCAAAACCTCCCTGTGAACCATCACTCCCTGTGTACCCAATCCTGGTACCCATCACTCCCAGTGTACCCAATCCCGGGACCCACCACTCCCTGTCTCCCCAAACCCGAGACCCATCACTCCCTGTGTACCCAATCCTGGTACCCATCACTCCCAGTGTACCCAAACCTGGTACCCATCACCGTCTCTGTACCAAATCCCAGTACCCAACCCTCCCTGTGTACCCAATCTCGGTACCCAACACTCGCTGTGAACCCAATCCCAGTACCCACCACTCGCTGTGTACCCAACCCTGGCATCCATCACTCTCTGTGAACCCAAACCTGGTACCCATCATTTCCTGTGTACACAATCCTGGTCTCCCATCAATCCGTGTACCCAATCCTGGTGCCCATCACGCCCTGTCTACCTATTCCTGGTACACATCACTCCCATTGTAAACAATCGCGATGCAAATCACTCCCTGTGTAACCAATCCCGATACACACCCCTCTCTGTGTAGCCAATCCTGGAACTCATCACTCCTTGTGTACCCAGTCCTGGTATCCATCACTCCCAATCTACCCAATCCCAGCACCCATTAGTCCCTGTGTACCAAATCGCGGTACCCATCATTCCCTGTATACCCAATCCCGATACCCATCTCTCCCTGAGTACCAAATCCCGGTATCCATCACTCCCTGTGTACCCAATCCCGGAAACCATCATTCCCCGTGTTCCAAATCCTGGTACCCACCCCACCCTGTGTACCCAATCATGGTACCCATCACCCCTGTGTACCTAATCTTGGTCCTCATCACTCCCTGTGTAACCAATCGCAACACCCATCATTCGCTGTATACCCAATCCCGGTATCCATCACTCCCTGTGTAGCCAATCCCGGTACCCATCACTCACTGAGTACCCAATCCCGGAACCCATCACTCTCTGAGTACCCAATCCCGGAACCCATCACTCCCCGTGTACCAAATCCTGGTACCCAACCCTCCCTGTGTACCCAATCATGGTACCCATCACTCCCTGTGTACCCAATCCTGGTCCTCATCACTCCCTGTGTACCCAATCCTGATACCCATCTCTCCCTGACAACCCAATCCTGGTACCGATCACTCCCTCTGTACCCAATCCCGATACCCATCACTCCCTGTGTACCCAATCCTGGTCCTCATCACTCCCTGTGTACCCAATCGCAACACCCATCATTCACTGTATACCCAATCCCGGTACCCATCACTCCCCGTGTACTAAATCCTGGTGCGCACCACTCCCTATGCATCCAATCCCGGGACCCACCCCACCCTGTGTAGCCAATCCCGGTACCCATCACTCCCTGAGTACCCATTCATAGTGCTAAACCCTCCCTGTGTACCAAAACCCGGGACCCATCATTCCCTGTGTACCTAATCCCGAAACCCATCACTCACTGGGTACCCAATCCTGGTACTCATCACTCCCTGTGCATCCGATCCCGGTATCCATCTCTCCCTCTGTACCTACTCCTGGCACCCATCAGTCCCTGTGTACCCAATCCCAGCACCCATCAGTCCCTGTGTACCCAATCCCGGTACCCACCCCTTCCTGAGTACCCAATCCTGGAACCCATCAGTCCCTATGTACCCAAGCGCAGTTCCCAGCATTTGCTGTGTACCCAATACCCATCACTCCCTGTGTACCCAATCCCCGGTACAATCACTCCCTGTGTACCCAATCCCGGTACCCAACCCTCCCTGTGTACCCAATCCCGATACCCACCCCTCCCTGTGTCCCCAATCCCAGTACCCATCACTCCCTCTGTACCTAATCCTGGTACCCATCACTCCCTCTGTACCCAATCCTGGAACAATCACTCCCTGTGTACCCAATCCTGGTACCCATCACTCCCTGTGTACCCAATCCCGGTACCCATCACTCCCTGTGTACCCATCCCAGTACCCACCCCTCCATGTGTACCCAAACCCGAGACCCATCACTTCCTGTGTACCGAATCCCAGCACCCATCAGTCCCTGCGTACCAAATCGTGGTATCCATCATTCCCGGTGCACCCAATCCTGATACCCATCTCTCCCTGACTACCCAATCCTGGTACCGATCACTCCCTCTGTACCCAATCCAAACACCCATCACTCCCTGTGTACCCAATCCTGGTCCTCATCACTCCCTGTGTACCCAATCGCAACACCCATCGTTCACTGTGTACCCAATCCCGGTACACATCTCTCCCTGAGTACCCAATCCCGGTATCCATCACTCTCTGTGTACCCAAACCCGGAACCCATCACTCCCCGTGTACCAAATTCTGGTGCGCACCACTCCCTATGCATCCAATCCCGGGACCCACCCCACCCTGTGTAGCCAATCCCGGTACCCATCACTCCCTGAGTACCCATTCATAGTGCTAAACCCTCCCTGTGTACCAAAACCCGGGACCCATCATTCCCTGTGTACCTAATCCCGAAACCCATCACTCACTGGGTACCCAATCCTGGTACTCATCACTCCCTGTGCATCCGATCCCGGTATCCATCACTCCCTCTGTACCTACTCCTGGCACCCATCAGTCCCTGTGTACCCAATCCCAGCACCCATCAGTCCCTGTGTACCCAATCCCGGTACCCACCCCTTCCTGAGTACCCAATCCTGGAACCCATCAGTCCCTATGTACCCAAGCGCAGTTCCCAGCATTCGCTGTGTACCCAATACCCATCACTCCCTGTGTACCCAATTGCAACACCCATCATTCCCTGTATACCCAATCCCGGTATCCGTCACTCCCTGTGTACCCAATCCCGATACTCACCCCTCCGTGTGTACCCAATCCTGGTACCATTCACTCCCTATGTACCCAATCCCGATACTCACCCCTCCGTGTGTACCCAATCCTGGTACCCATCACTCCCTATGTACCCAATCCCGATACTCACCCCTCCCTGTATACCCAATCCTGGTACCCATCACTCCCTGTGTACCCAATCCCGATACTCACCCCTCCCTGTGTACCCATTCCCGGGACCAACCCCTCACTGAATAACCAATCCCGGGACACATCACTCCTTGTGTAGCCAATCCCAATACTTACCCCTCCCTGTGTGGCCAATCCTGGAACTCATCACTCACTGTGTACCCTGTCCTGGTATCCATCCTCCCTATTTACCCAATCCCAGCACCCATCACACCCTGTGTACCCAGTACTGGTACCAATAACGCCCTGTGTACCCAGACCGGGTACCCAACACTCCCTGTGTACCCAATCTCGGTACAAATTACTCCCAGTGTACACAATCCCGATACCCACCCCTACCTGTGGAACCAATCCCGATATTCACCCCTCCCTGTTTACCCAATCCCGGTACCCACCACTCCCTGTGTACCCAATCCGGATACCCACCACTCCCTGTGTAGCCAATCCTGGAACCCATCAGTCCCTATGTACCCAAGCGCAGTTCCCAGCATTTGCTGTATACCCAATACCCATCACTCCCTGTGTAACTAATCCCCAGTACAATCACTCCCTGTGTACCCAATCCCGGTACCCAACCCTCCCTGTGTACCCAATCCCGATACCCGCCCCTCCCTGTGTCCCCAATCCCAGTACCCATCACTCCCTCTGTACCTAATCCTGGTACCCATCACTCCCTCTGTACCCAATCCTGGAACAATCACTCCCTGTGTACCCAATCCTGGTACCCATCACTCCCTGTGTACCCAATCCCGGTACCCATCAGTCCCTGCGTACCAAATCGTGGTATCCATCATTCCCGGTGCACCCAATCCTGATACCCATCTCTCCCTGACTACCCAATCCTGGTACCGATCACTCCCTCTGTACCCAATCCAGATACCCATCACTCCCTGTGTACCCAATCCTGGTCCTCATCACTCCCTGTGTATCCAATCGCAACACCCATCGTTCACTGTGTACCCAATCCCGGTACCCATCTCTCCCTGAGTACCCAATCCCGGTATCCATCACTCCCTGTGTAGCCAATCCCGGTACCCATCACTCTCTGTGTACCCAAACCCGGAACCCATCACTCCCCGTGTACCAAATTCTGGTGCGCACCACTCCCTATGCATCCAATCCCGGGACCCACTCCACCCTGTGTAGCCAATCTCGGTACCCATCACTCCCTGAGTACCCATTCATAGTGCTAAACCCTCCCTGTGTACCAAAACCCGGGACCCATCATTCCCTGTGTACCTAATCCCGAAACCCATCACTCACTGGGTACCCAATCCTGGTACTCATCACTCCCTGTGCATCCGATCCCGGTATCCATCACTCCCTCTGTACCTACTCCTGGCACCCATCAGTCCCTGTGTACCCAATCCCGGTACCCACCCCTTCCTGAGTACCCAATCCTGGAACCCATCGGTCCCTATGTAACCAAGCACAGTTCACAGCATTCGCTGTGTACCGAATACCCATCACTCCCTGTGTACCCAATTGCAACACCCATCATTCCCTGTATACCCAATCCAGGTACCCACCCCTTCCTATGTACCCAATCACAGCACCCATCAGTCCCTGTGTACCAAATCCTGATACCCATCTCTCCCTGAGTACCCAATCCCGGAACCCATCACTCCCGTGTACCCAGTCCTGGTACCAAGCACTCCCTGTGTACACAATCCCGGTCTCCAATTAGTCCCTGTGTACCCAATCCTGGTACAATCACTCCCTGTGTAACCCATCCTGGTACTCATCACTCCCTGTGTACCCAATTGCCACACCCATCATTCCCTGTATACCCAATCCCAGTATCCATCACTCTCTGTGTACCCCAATCCGATACTGCATCAGTCCCTGTGTACCCAATCCCGGTACCCACACCTCCCTGTGTACACAATCCCAGTATCCACCCCATCCTGTGTAACCAATCCCAGCAACCATTACTCCCTGTGTACCCAATCCCGGTCCACCCCACACTGTGTACCCTGTCCTGGTACCAATAACTCCCTGTGTAGACAATCCCGATACCCACCACTCCCTGTGGAACAAATCCCGGTACCCAACACTCCCTGTGTACCCAATCCTAGTATCCATCAGTCCCTGTGAACCCAATCTGGGTACCCACCCCTCCCTGTGTACCCAATCCCGGTCTCCAATTAGTCCCTGTGTACCAAATCCTGGTACAATCACTCCCTGTGTACCCAATACAGGAACCCACCCCTCCCTGTGTAACCAATCCTGGCATCCATCATTCCCTGTGTGCTCAATCCTGGTACCAATCACTCCCTGTGTACCCAATCCCGGTGCCCACTCCTCCCTGTGTACCCAAATCCGATACTCCATCAGTCCCTGTGTACCCAATCCCGATACCCATCTCTCCCTGAGTACCCAATCCCGGTATCCATCATTCTCTGTGTACGCAATCCCATTAACCACTCCTACCTGTGAACTCAATCCCACCACACATCAGTCTCTGTGTACCCAAGCGCAGTTCCCAGCATTCCCTGTGTAACCGATACCCATCACTCCCTGTGTAACCAATCCTGGTACTCATCACTCCCTGTGTACCCAATCATGGGACCCACCCCACCCTGTGTACCCAACCCCAGTACCCATCACTCCCTGTGTACCCAATCCTGGTCCTCATCACACCCTGTGTACCAAATCCTGGTACCCATCGCTCCCTGTGTACCCAATCCTGGTCCTCATCACACCCTGTGTACCAAATCCTGGTATCCATCACTCCCTGTGTACCCTGTCCAAGTACCCATCGCTCCTGTGTACCCAATACTGGTCCTCATCATTCCCTGTGTACCAAATCCTGGTATCCATCACTCCCTGTGTACCCAATCCCAGTACCCACTCCTTCCTGTGTAACCAATCCCAGCACCCATCAGTCACTGTGTACCCTGTCCCGGTACACATCACTCCCTGTGTATCCAATCCCAGCACCCATTACTCCCTGTATACCCAATCCCGGTACACACCCCACCCTGTGTACCGAATCCCGGTATCCATCACTTCCTGTGCAGCCAATCCCGGTACGCATCACTCCCTGTGAACCCTATCCAGGTACCCATCACTCCCTGTGTACCCTGTCCTGGTACCCATCACTCGATGTGTACCCTGTCCTGGTACCAATCACTCCCTGTGTAACCAATCCCAGCACCCATTACTCTCTGTGTACCCAGACCCGGTACACATCACAGTCCGTGTACCCAGTCCCGGTACACATCACACCCTGTGTACCCAATCCCAGCACCAATCAGTCCCTGTGTATCCAATCCTGATCCCCATCACTCCCTGTGTACCCTATCCTGGTGCTCATCACTCCCTGTGTACCCAATCCGGGTATCCATCACTCCATGTGTACCCAGTCCAAGTACACATTACACCCCGTGTACCCAATCCTGGTGCCCACCCGTCCCTGTGTACCCAAACCCGAGACCCATCGCTCCCTGTGTACCTAATCCCGATACTCACCCCTCCCTGTGTACCCAATCCTGGTACCCATCACTCCCTGTGTACCCAATCCCGATACTCACCCCTCCCTATGTACCCAATCCTGGTACCATTCACTCCCTGTGTACCCAATCCCGATACACACCCCTCCCTGTGTACCCAATCCTGGTACCCATCACTCCCTGTGTATCCAATCCCGATACTCACCCCTCCGTGTGTACCCAATCCTGGTACCCATCACTCCCTATGTACCCAATCCCGATACTCACCCCTCCCTGTGTACCCAATCCTGGTACCCATCACTCCCTGTGTACCCAATCCCGATACTCACCCCTCCCTGTGTACCCATTCCCGGGACCAACCCCTCACTTAGTAACCAATCCCGAGACACATCACTCCTTGTGTAGCCAATCCCAATACTTACCCCTCCCTGTGTGGCCAATCCTGGAACTCATCACTCACTGTGTACCCTGTCCTGGTATCCATCCTCCCTATTTACCCAATCCCAGCACCCATCACACCCTGTGTACCCAGTACTGGTACCAATAACTCCCTGTGTACCTTGACCGGGAACCCAACACTCCCTGTGTACCCAATCTCGGTACAAGTTACTCCCAGTGTACCCAATCTCGGTACAAGTTACTCCCAGTGTACCCAATCCCGATACCCACCCGTACCTGTGGAACCAATCCCGACATTCACCCCTCCCTGTTTACCCAATCCCGGTACCCACCACTCCCTGTGTACCCAATCCGGATACCCACCACTCCCTGTGTAGCCAATCCTGGAACCCATCAGTCCCTATGTACCCAAGCGCAGTTCCCAGCATATGCTGTGTACCCAATACCCATCACTCCCTGTGTAACCAATCCCCAGTACAATCACTCCCTGTGTACCCAATCGCAACACCCATCGTTCACTGTGTACCCAATCCCGGTACCCATCTCTCCCTGAGTACCCAATCCCGGTATCCATCACTCCCTGTGTAGCCAATCCCGGTACCCATCACTCTCTGTGTACCCAATCCCGGAAGCCATCACTCCCCGTGTACCAAATCCTGGTGCGCACCACTCCCTATGCATCCAATCCCGGGACCCACCCCACCCTGTGTAGCCAATCCCGGTACCCATCACTCCCTGAGTACCCATTCATAGTGCTAAACCCTCCCTGTGTACCAAAACCCGGGACCCATCATTCCCTGTGTACCTAATCCCGAAACCCATCACTCACTGGGTACCCAATCCTGGTACTCATCACTCCCTGTGCATCCGATCCCGGTATCCATCACTCCCTCTGTACCTACTCCTGGCACCCATCAGTCCCTGTGTACCCAATCCCAGCACCCATTACTCCCTGTGTACCCAATCCCGGTCCACCCCACCCTGTGTACCAAATCCCGATATCCATCACTCCCTGTGTAGCCAATCCCGGTACCCATCACTCCCTGTGTACCCTGTCGTGGTACCCATCACTCCCTGTGTACCCAAATCCGATACTCCATCACTCCCTGTGTACCCTGTCCCGGTACCCATCGCTCTTGTGTACCCAATCCTGGTCCTCATCACTCCCTGTGTACCAAATCCTGGTATCCATCACTCCCTGTGTACCCGATCCTGGTATCCATCACTCCCTGTGTACCAAATCCTGGTACCCACCCCTCCCTGTGTACCCAATCATGGTACACATCACTCCCTGTGTACCCAATCCCGATACCCACACCTCCCTGTGTATCCAAGCCCAGTACCCACCCCTTCCTGTGTAACCAATCCCAGCACCCATCAGTCACTGTGTACCCTGTCCCGGTACACATCACTCCCTGTGTATCCAATCCCAGCACCCATTACTCCCTGTGTACCCAATCCCGGTATACATCACTTCCTGTGCAGCCAATCCCGGTACCCATCACTCCCTGTGTACCCTGTCCTGGTACCCATCACTCGATGTGTACCCTGTCCTGGTACCCATCACTCCCTGTGTACCCAGTCCCGGTACACATCACAGCCCGTGTACCCAGACCCGGTGCACATCACACCCAGTGTACCCAATCCCAGCATCTATCAGTCCCTGTGTATCCAATCCTGATACCCATCACTCCCTGTGTACCCTATCCTGGTGCTCATCACTCCCTGTTTACCCAATCCGGGTATCCATCACTCCATGTGTACCCAGTCCAAGTTCACATTACACCCCGTGTACCCAATCCTGGTCCCCACCCGTCCCAGTGTACCCAAACCCGAGACCCAACGCTCCCTGTGTACCTAATCCCGATACTCACCCCTCCCTGTGTACCCAATCCTGGTACCCATCACTCCCTGTGTACCCAATCCCGATACTCACCACTCCCTATGTACCCAATCCTGGTACCATTCACTCCCTGTGTACCCTATCCTGGTGCTCATCACTCCCTGTGTACCCAATCCGGGTATCCATCACTCCATGTGTACCAAGTCCAAGTACACATTACACCCCGTGAACCCAATCCTGGTGCCCACCCGTCCCTGTGTACCCAAACCCGAGACCCATCGCTCCCTGTGTACCTAATCCCGATGCTCACCCCTCCCTGTGTACCCAATCCTGCTACCATTCACTCCATGTGTACCCAATCCCGATACAAACCCCTCCCTGTGTACCCAATCCTGGTACCCATCACTCCCTGTGCATCCGATCCCGGTATCCATCACTCCCTCTGTACCTACTCCTGGCACCCATCAGTCCCTGTGTACCCAATCCCGGTACCCACCCCTTCCTGAGTACCCAATCCTGGAACCCATCGGTCCCTATGTAACCAAGCACAGTTCACAGCATTCGCTGTGTACCGAATACCCATCACTCCCTGTGTACCCAATTGCAAAACCCATCATTCCCTGTATACCCAATCCAGGTACCCACCCCTTCCTATGTACCCAATCACAGCACCCATCAGTCCCTGTGTACCAAATCCTGATACCCATCTCTCCCTGAGTACCCAATCCCGGAACCCATCACTCCCGTGTACCCAGTCCTGGTACCAAGCACTCCCTGTGTACACAATCCCGGTCTTCAATTAGTCCCTGTGTACCCAATCCTGGTACAATCACTCCCTGTGTAACCAATCCTGGTACTCATCACTCCCTGTGTACCCAATTGCCACACCCATCATTCCCTGTATACCCAATCCCAGTATCCATCACTCTCTGTGTACCCCAATCCGATACTGCATCAGTCCCTGTGTACCCAATCCCGGTACCCACACCTCCCTGTGTACACAATCCCAGTATCCACCCCTTCCTGTGTAACCAATCCCAGCAACCATTACTCCCTGCGTACCCAATCCCGGTCCACCCCACACTGTGTACCCTGTCCTGGTACCAATAACTCCCTGTGTAGCCAATCCCGATACCCACCACTCCCTGTGGAACAAATCCCGGTACCCAACACTCCCTGTGTACCCAATCCTAGTATCCATCAGTCCCTGTGAACCCAATCTGGGTACCCACCCCTCCCTGTGTACCCAATCCCGGTCTCCAATTAGTCCCTGTGTACCAAATCCTGGTACAATCACTCCCTGTGTACCCAATACAGGAACCCACCCCTCCCTGTGTAACCAATCCTGGCATCCATCATTCCCTGTGTGCTCAATCCTGGTACCAATCACTCCCTGTGTACCCAATCCCGGTGCCCACTCCTCCCTGTGTACCCAAATCCGATACTCCATCAGTCCCTGTGTACCCAATCCCGATACCCATCTCTCCCTGAGTACCCAATCCCGGTATCCATCATTCTCTGTGTACGCAATCCCATTAACCACTCCTACCTGTGAACTCAATCCCACCACACATCAGTCTCTGTGTACCCAAGCGCAGTTCCCAGCATTCCCTGTGTAACCGATACCCATCACTCCCTGTGTAACCAATCCTGGTACTCATCACTCCCTGTGTACCCAATCATGGGACCCACCCCACCCTGTGTACCCAACCCCAGTACCCATCACTCCCTGTGTACCCAATCCTGGTCCTCATCACACCCTGTGTACCAAATCCTGGTACCCATCGCTCCCTGTGTACCCAATCCTGGTCCTCATCACACCCTGTGTACCAAATCCTGGTATCCATCACTCCCTGTGTACCCTGTCCAAGTACCCATCGCTCCTGTGTACCCAATACTGGTCCTCATCATTCCCTGTGTACCAAATCCTGGTATCCATCACTCCCTGTGTACCCAATCCCAGTACCCACTCCTTCCTGTGTAACCAATCCCAGCACCCATCAGTCACTGTGTACCCTGTCCCGGTACACATCACTCCCTGTGTATCCAATCCCAGCACCCATTACTCCCTGTGTACCCAATCCCGGTACACACCCCACCCTGTGTACCGAATCCCGGTATCCATCACTTCCTGTGCAGCCAATCCCGGTACGCATCACTCCCTGTGAACCCTATCCAGGTACCCATCACTCCCTGTGTACCCTGTACTGGTACCCATCACTCGATGTGTACCCTGTCCTGGTACCAATCACTCCCTGTGTAACCAATCCCAGCACCCATTACTCCCTGTGTACCCAGACCCGGTACACATCACAGTCCGTGTACCCAGTCCCGGTACACATCACACCCTGTGTACCCAATCCCAGCACCAATCAGTCCCTGTGTATCCAATCCTGATCCCCATCACTCCCTGTGTACCCTATCCTGGTGCTCATCACTCCCTGTGTACCCAATCCGGGTATCCATCACTCCATGTGTACCCAGTCCAAGTACACATTACACCCCGTGTACCCAATCCTGGTGCCCACCCGTCCCTGTGTACCCAAACCCGAGACCCATCGCTCCCTGTGTACCTAATCCCGATACTCACCCCTCCCTGTGTACCCAATCCTGGTACCCATCACTCCCTGTGTACCCAATCCCGATACTCACCCCTCCCTATGTACCCAATCCTGGTACCATTCACTCCCTGTGTACCCAATCCCGATACACACCCCTCCCTGTGTACCCAATCCTGGTACCCATCACTCCCTGTGTATCCAATCCCGATACTCACCCCTCCGTGTGTACCCAATCCTGGTACCCATCACTCCCTATGTACCCAATCCCGATACTCACCCCTCCCTGTGTACCCAATCCTGGTACCCATCACTCCCTGTGTACCCAATCCCGATACTCACCCCTCCCTGTGTACCCATTCCCGGGACCAACCCCTCACTTAGTAACCAATCCCGAGACACATCACTCCTTGTGTAGCCAATCCCAATACTTACCCCTCCCTGTGTGGCCAATCCTGGAACTCATCACTCACTGTGTACCCTGTCCTGGTATCCATCCTCCCTATTTACCCAATCCCAGCACCCATCACACCCTGTGTACCCAGTACTGGTACCAATAACTCCCTGTGTACCTTGACCGGGAACCCAACACTCCCTGTGTACCCAATCTCGGTACAAGTTACTCCCAGTGTACCCAATCTCGGTACAAGTTACTCCCAGTGTACCCAATCCCGATACCCACCCGTACCTGTGGAACCAATCCCGACATTCACCCCTCCCTGTTTACCCAATCCCGGTACCCACCACTCCCTGTGTACCCAATCCGGATACCCACCACTCCCTGTGTAGCCAATCCTGGAACCCATCAGTCCCTATGTACCCAAGCGCAGTTCCCAGCATATGCTGTGTACCCAATACCCATCACTCCCTGTGTAACCAATCCCCAGTACAATCACTCCCTGTGTACCCAATCGCAACACCCATCGTTCACTGTGTACCCAATCCCGGTACCCATCTCTCCCTGAGTACCCAATCCCGGTATCCATCACTCCCTGTGTAGCCAATCCCGGTACCCATCACTCTCTGTGTACCCAATCCCGGAAGCCATCACTCCCCGTGTACCAAATCCTGGTGCGCACCACTCCCTATGCATCCAATCCCGGGACCCACCCCACCCTGTGTAGCCAATCCCGGTACCCATCACTCCCTGAGTACCCATTCATAGTGCTAAACCCTCCCTGTGTACCAAAACCCGGGACCCATCATTCCCTGTGTACCTAATCCCGAAACCCATCACTCACTGGGTACCCAATCCTGGTACTCATCACTCCCTGTGCATCCGATCCCGGTATCCATCACTCCCTCTGTACCTACTCCTGGCACCCATCAGTCCCTGTGTACCCAATCCCAGCACCCATTACTCCCTGTGTACCCAATCCCGGTCCACCCCACCCTGTGTACCTAATCCCGATATCCATCACTCCCTGTGTAGCCAATCCCGGTACCCATCACTCCCTGTGTACCCTGTCGTGGTACCCATCACTCCCTGTGTACCCAAATCCGATACTCCATCACTCCCTGTGTACCCTGTCCCGGTACCCATCGCTCTTGTGTACCCAATCCTGGTCCTCATCACTCCCTGTGTACCAAATCCTGGTATCCATCACTCCCTGTGTACCCGATCCTGGTATCCATCACTCCCTGTGTACCAAATCCTGGTACCCACCCCTCCCTGTGTACCCAATCATGGTACACATCACTCCCTGTGTACCCAATCCCGATACCCACACCTCCCTGTGTATCCAAGCCCAGTACCCACCCCTTCCTGTGTAACCAATCCCAGCACCCATCAGTCACTGTGTACCCTGTCCCGGTACACATCACTCCCTGTGTATCCAATCCCAGCACCCATTACTCCCTGTGTACCCAATCCCGGTATACATCACTTCCTGTGCAGCCAATCCCGGTACCCATCACTCCCTGTGTACCCTGTCCTGGTACCCATCACTCGATGTGTACCCTGTCCTGGTACCCATCACTCCCTGTGTACCCAGTCCCGGTACACATCACAGCCCGTGTACCCAGACCCGGTGCACATCACACCCAGTGTACCCAATCCCAGCATCTATCAGTCCCTGTGTATCCAATCCTGATACCCATCACTCCCTGTGTACCCTATCCTGGTGCTCATCACTCCCTGTTTACTCAATCCGGGTATCCATCACTCCATGTGTACCCAGTCCAAGTTCACATTACACCCCGTGTACCCAATCCTGGTCCCCACCCGTCCCAGTGTACCCAAACCCGAGACCCAATGCTCCCTGTGTACCTAATCCCGATACTCACCCCTCCCTGTGTACCCAATCCTGGTACCCATCACTCCCTGTGTACCCAATCCCGATACTCACCACTCCCTATGTACCCAATCCTGGTACCATTCACTCCCTGTGTACCCTATCCTGGTGCTCATCACTCCCTGTGTACCCAATCCGGGTATCCATCACTCCATGTGTACCAAGTCCAAGTACACATTACACCCCGTGAACCCAATCCTGGTGCCCACCCGTCCCTGTGTACCCAAACCCGAGACCCATCGCTCCCTGTGTACCTAATCCCGATGCTCACCCCTCCCTGTGTACCCAATCCTGCTACCATTCACTCCATGTGTACCCAATCCCGATACACACCCCTCCCTGTGTACCCAATCCTGGTACCCATCACTCCCTGTGTATCCAATCCCGATACTCACCCCTCCGTGTGTACCCAATCCTGGTACCCATCACTCCCTATGTACCCAATCCCGATACTCACCCCTCCCTGTGTACCCAATCCTGGTACCCATCACTCCCTGTGTACCCAATCCCGATACTCACCCCTCCCTGTGTACCCATTCCCGGGACCAACCCCTCACTGAGTAACCAATCCCGGGACACATCACTCCTTGTGTAGCCAATCCCAATACTTACCCCTCCCTGTGTGGCCAATCCTGGAACTCATCACTCACTGTGTACCCTGTCCTGGTATCCATCCTCCCTATTTACCCAATCCCAGCACCCATCACACCCTGTGTACCCAGTACTGGTACCAATAACTCCCTGTGTACCCAGACCGGGTACCCAACACTCCCTGTGTACCCAATCTCGGTACAAATTACTCCCAGTGTACACAATCCCGATACCCACCCCTACCTGTGGAACCAATCCCGATATTCACCCCTCCCTGTTTACCCAATCCCGGTACCCACCACTCCCTGTGTACCCAATCCGGATACCCACCACTCCCTGTGTAGCCAATCCTGGAACCCATCAGTCCCTATGTACCCAAGCGCAGTTCCCAGCATTTGCTGTATACCCAATACCCATCACTCCCTGTGTAACTAATCCCCAGTACAATCACTCCCTGTGTATCCAATCCTGGTACCCAACCCTCCCTGTGTACCCAATCCCGATACCCGCCCCTCCCTGTGTCCCCAATCCCAGTACCCATCACTCCCTCTGTACCTAATCCTGGTACCCATCACTCCCTGTGTAACCAATCCCCAGTACAATCACTCCCTGTGTACCCAATCGCAACACCCATCGTTCACTGTGTACCCAATCCCGGTACCCATCTCTCCCTGAGTACCCAATCCCGGTATCCATCACTTCCCTGTGTAGCCAATCCCGGTACCCATCACTCTCTGTGTAGCCAATCCCGGTACCCATCACTCCCTGAGTACCCATTCATAGTGCTAAACCCTCCCTGTGTACCAAAACCCGGGACCCATCATTCCCTGTGTACCTAATCCCGAAACCCATCACTCACTGGGTACCCAATCCTGGTACTCATCACTCCCTGTGCATCCGATCCCGGTATCCATCACTCCCTCTGTACCTACTCCTGGCACCCATCAGTCCCTGTGTACCCAATCCCAGCACCCATCAGTCCCTGTGTACCCAATCCCGGTACCCACCCCTTCCTGAGTACCCAATCCTGGAACCCATCAGTCCCTATGTACCCAAGCGCAGTTCCCAGCATTTGCTGTGTACCCAATACCCATCACTCCCTGTGTACCCAATCCCGATACCCGCCCCTCCCTGTGTCCCCAATCCCAGTACCCATCACTCCCTCTGTACCTAATCCTGGTACCCATCACGCCCTCTGTACCTAATCCTGGTACCCATCACTCCCTCTGTACCCAATCCTGGGACAATCACTCCCTGTATACCCAATCCAGGTACCCAACCCTTCCTGTGTACCCAATCCCAGCACCCATCAGTCCCTGTGTACCAAATCCTGATACCCATCTCTCCCTGAGTACCCAATCCCGGAACCCATCACTCCCGTGTACCCAATCCTGGTACCAAGCACTCCCTGTGTACACAATCCCGGTCTCCAATTAGTCCCTGTGTACCCAATCCTGGTACAATTACTCCCTGTGTAACCAATCCTGGTACTCATCACTCCCTGTGTACCCAATTGCAACACCCATCATTCCCTGTATACCCAATCCCAGTATCCATCACTCTCTGTGTAGCCAATCCCGGTATCCATCACTCCCTGTGTACCCTGTCCCGGTACCCATCACTCCCTGTGTACCCAAATCCGATACTGCATCAGTCCCTGTGTACCCAATCCCGGTACCCACACCTCCCTGTGTACACAATCCCAGTATCCACCCTTTCCTGTGTAACCAATCCCAGCACCCATTACTCCCTGTGTACCCAATCCCGGTCCACCCCACCCTGTGTACCCAATCCCGATATCCATCACTCCCTGTGTAGCCAATCCCGGTACCCATCACTCCCTGTGTACCCAAATCCGATACTCCATCACTCCCTGTGTACCCTGTCCCGGTACCCATCGCTCTTGTGTACCCAATCCTGGTCCTCATCACTCCCTGTGTACCAAATCCTGGTATCCATCACTCCCTGTGTACCCGATCCTGGTATCCATAACTCCCTGTGTACCAAATCCTGGTACCCACCCCTCCCTGTGTACCCAATCATGGTACACATCACTCCCTGTGTACCCAAATCTGATACTCCATCAGTCCCTGTGTACCCAATCCCGGTACCCACACCTCCCTGTGTACCCAAGCCCAGTACCCACCCCTTCCTGTGTAACCAATCCCAGCACCGATCAGTCACTGTGTACCCTGTCCCGGTACACATCACTCCTTGTGTATCCAATCCCAGCACCCATTACTCCCTGTGTACCCAATCCCGGTATCCATCACTTCCTGTGCAGCCAATCCCGGTACCCATCACTCCCTGTGTACCCTGTCCTGGTACCCATCACTCGATGTGTACCCTGTCCTGGAACCCATTACTCCCTGTGTACCCAGTCCCGGTACACATCACAGCCTGTGTACCCAGACCCGGTACACATCACACCCAGTGTACCCAATCCCAGCATCTATCAGTCCCTGTGTATCCAATCCTGATACCCATCACTCCCTGTGTACCCTATCCTGGTGCTCATCACTCCCTGTTTACCCAATCCGGGTATCCATCACTCCATGTGTACCCAGTCCAAGTACACATTACACCCGTGAACCCAATCCTGGTGCCCACCCGTCCCTGTGTACCCAAACCCGAGACCCATCGCTCCCTGTGTACCTAATCCCGATGCTCACCCCTCCCTGTGTACCCAATCCTGCTACCATTCACTCCCTGTGTATCCAATCCCGATACTCACCCCTCCGTGTGTACTCAATCCTGGTACCCATCACTCCCTGTGTACCCAATCCCGATACTCACCCCTCCCTGTGTACCCAATCCTGGTACCCATCACTCCCTGTGTACCCAATCCCGATACTCACCCCTCCCTGTGTACCCATTCCCGGGACCAACCCCTCATTGAGTAACCAATCCCGGGACACATCACTCCTTGTGTAGCCAATCCCAATACTTACCCCTCCCTGTGTAGCCAATCCTGGAACTCATCACTCACTGTGTACTCTGTCCTGGTATCCATCACTCCCTATTTACCCAATCCCAGCACCCATCACACCCTGTGTACCCAGTACTGGTACCAATAACTCCCTGTGTACCCAGACCGGGTACCCATCACTCCCTGTGTACCCAAATCCGATACTGCATCAGTCCCTGTGTACCCAATCCCAGTACCCACACCTCCCTGTGTACACAATCCCAGTACCCACCCCTTCCTGTGTAACCAATCCCAGCACCCATTACTCCCTGTGTACCCAATCCCGGTCCACCCCACCCTGTGTACCCTGTCCTGGTACCAATAACTCCCTGTGTAGCCAATCCCGATACCCACCACTCCCTGTGGAACAAATCCCGGTACCCAACACTCCCTGTGTACCCAATCTTAGTATCCATCAGTCCCTGTGAACCCAATCTGGGTACCCACCCCTCCCTGTGTACCCAATCCCGGTCACAAATTAGTCCCTGTGTACCAAATCCTGGTACAATCACTCCCTGTGTACCCAATACAGGAACCTACCCCTCCCTGTGTAACCAATCCTGGCATCCATCATTCCCTGTGTGCTCAATCCTGGTACCAATCACTCCCTGTGTACCCAATCCCGGTGCCCACTCCTCCCTGTGTACCCAAATCTGATACTCCATCAGTCCCTGTGTACCCAATCCCGATACCCATCTCTCCCTGAGTACCCAATCCCGGTATCCATCATTCTCTGTGTACGCAATCCCATTAACCACTCCAACCTGTGAACTCAATCCCACCACACATCAGTCTCTGTGTACCCAAGCGCAGTTCCCAGCATTCCCTGTGTAACCGATACCCAACACTCCCTGTGTAACCAATCCTGGTACTCATCACTCCCTGTGTACCCAATCATGGGACCCACCCCACCCTGTGTACCCAACCCCAGTACCCATCACTCCCTGTGTACCCTGTCCCAGTACCCATCACTCCCTGTGTACCCAAATCCGATACTCCATCACTCCCTGTGTACCCTGTCCTGGTACCCATCGCTCCCTGTGTACCCAATCCTGGTCCTCATCACACCCTGTGTACCAAATCCGATACTCCATCACTCCCTGTGTACCCTGTCCCGGTACCCATCGCTCTTGTGTACCCAATCCTGGTCCTCATCACTCCCTGTGTACCAAATCCTGGTATCCATCACTCCCTGTGTACCCGATCCTGGTATCCATAACTCCCTGTGTACCCAATCCTGGTACCCACCCCTCCCTGTGAAGCCAATCATGGTACACATCACTCCCTGTGTACCCAAATCTGATACTCCATCAGTCCCTGTGTACCCAATCCCGGTACCCACACCTCCCTGTGTACCCAATCCCAGTACCCACTCCTTCCTGTGTAACCAATCCCAGCACCCATCAGTCACTGTGTACCCTGTCCCGGTACACATCACACCCTGTGTATCCAATCCCAGCACCCATTACTCCCTGTATACCCAATCCCGGTACACACCCCACCCTGTGTACCGAATCCCGGTATCCATCACTTCCTGTGCAGCCAATCCCGGTACGCATCACTCCCTGTGAACCCTGTCCAGGTACCCATCACTCCCTGTGTACCCTGTACTGGTACCCATCACTCGATGTGTACCCTGTCCTGGTACACATCACTCCCTGTGTATCCAATCCCAGCACCCATTACTCCCTGTGTACCCAATCCCGGTACACACCCCACCCTGTGTACCGAATCCCGGTATCCATCACTTCCTGTGCAGCCAATCCCGGTACGCATCACTCCCTGTGAACCCTGTCCAGGTACCCATCACTCCCTGTGTACCCTGTACTGGTACCCATCACTCGATGTGTACCCTGTCCTGGTACCAATCACTCCCTGTGTAACCAATCCCAGCACCCATTACTCCCTGTGTACCCAGACCCGGTACACATCACAGTCCGTGTACCCAGTCCCGGTACACATCACACCCTGTGTACCCAATCCCAGCACCTATCAGTCCCTGTGTATCCAATCCTGATCCCCATCACGCCCTGTGTACCCTATCCTGGTGCTCATCACTCCCTGTGTACCCAATCCAGGTATCCATCACTCCATGTGTACCCAGTCCAAGTACACATTACACCCCGTGTACCCAATCCTGGTACCCATCATTCCCTGTGTACCCAATCCCGATACCCATCACTCCCTGTGTACCCAATCCTGGTCCTCATCACTCCCTGTGTATCCAATCGCAACACCCATCGTTCACTGTGTACCCAATCCCGGTACCCATCTCTCCCTGAGTACCCAATCCCGGTATCCATCACTCCCTGTGTAGCCAATCCCGGTACCCATCACTCTCTGTGTACCCAAACCCGGAACCCATCACTTCCCGTGTACCAAATCCTGGTGCGCACCACTCCCTATGCATCCAATCCCGGGACCCACCCCACCCTGTGTAGCCAATCTCGGTACCCATCACTCCCTGAGTACCCATTCATAGTGCTAAACCCTCCCTGTGTACCAAAACCCGGGACCCATCATTCCCTGTGTACCTAATCCCGAAACCCATCACTCACTGGGTACCCAATCCTGGTACTCATCACTCCCTGTGCATCCAATCCCGGTATCCATCACTCCCTCTGTACCTACTCCTGGCACCCATCAGTCCCTGTGTACCCAATCCCAGCACCCATCAGTCCCTGTGTACCCAATCCCGGTACCCACCCCTTCCTGAGTACCCAATCCTGGAACCCATCAGTCCCTATGTACCCAAGCGCAGTTCCCAGCATTTGCTGTGTACCCAATACCCATCACTCCCTGTGTACCCAATTGCAACACCCATCATTCCCTGTATACCCAATCCCGGTATCCGTCACTCCATGTGTACCCAATCACGGTAAACACCCCTCCCTGTATACCCAATCCAGGTACCCACCCATTCCTGTGTACCCAATCCCAGCACCCATCAGTCCCTGTGTACCAAATCCTGATACCCATCTCTCCCTGAGTACCCAATCCCGGAACCCATCACTCCCGTGTACCCAGTCCTGGTACCAAGCACTCCCTGTGTAGCCAATCCCGATACCCACCACTCCCGGTGGAACAAATCCCGGTACCCAACACTCCCTGTGTACCCAATCCTAGTATCCATCAGTCCCTGTGAACCCAATCTGGGTACCCACCCCTCCCTGTGTACCCAATCCCGGTCTCCGATTAGTCCCTGTGTACCAAATCCTGGTACAATCACTCCCTGTGTACCCAATACAGGAACCCACCCCTCCCTGTGTAACCAATCCTGGCATCCATCATTCCCTGTGTGTTCAATCCTGGTACCAATCACTCCCTGTGTACCCAATCCCGGTGCCCACTCCTCCCTGTGTACCCAAATCCGATACTCCATCAGTCCCTGTGTACCCAATCCCGATACCCATCTCTCCCTGAGTACCCAATCCCGGTATCCATCATTCTCTGTGTACGCAATCCCATTAACCACTCCTACCTGTGAACTCAATCCCACCACACATCAGTCTCTGTGTACCCAAGCGCAGTTCCCAGCATTCCCTGTGTAACCGATACCCATCACTCCCTGTGTAACCAATCCTGGTACTCATCACTCCCTGTGTACCCAATCATGGGACCCACCCCACCCTGTGTACCCAACGCCAGTACCCATCACTCCCTGTGTACTCTGTCCCAGTACCCATCACTCCCTGTGTACCTAAATCCGATACTCCATCACTCCCTGTGTACCCTGTCCTGGTACCCATCGCTCCCTGTGTACCCAATCCTGGTCCTCATCACACCCTGTATAGCAAATCCTGGTATCCATCACTCCCTGTGTACTCTGTCCCAGTACCCATCGCTCCTGTGTACCCAATCCTGGTCCTCATCATTCCCTGTGTACCAAATCCTGGTATCCATCACTCCCTGTGTACCCGATCCTGGTACACATCACTCCCTGTGTACCCAAATCTGATACTCCATCAGTCCCTGTGTACCCAATCCCGGTA
This sequence comes from Hemitrygon akajei, assembly GCF_048418815.1. Lineage (NCBI taxonomy): Eukaryota > Metazoa > Chordata > Chondrichthyes > Myliobatiformes > Dasyatidae > Hemitrygon > Hemitrygon akajei. The sequence goes on along the minus strand of NC_133128.1, from coordinate 103,344,748 downwards.
CCCACACCTCCCTGTGTACCCAATCCCAGTACCCACTCCTTCCTGTGTAACCAATCCCAGCACCCATCAGTCACTGTGTACCCTGTCCCGGTACACATCACTCCCTGTGTATCCAATCCCAGCACCCATTACTCCCTGTGTACCCAATCCCGGTACACACCCCACCCTGTGTACCGAATCCCGGTATCCATCACTTCCTGTGCAGCCAATCCCAGTACGCATCACTCCCTGTGAACCCTGTCCAGGTACCCATCACTCCCTGTGTACCCTGTCCTGGTACCCATCACTCGATGTGTACCCTGTCCTGGTACCAATCACTCCCTGTGTAACCAATCCCAGCACCCATTACTCCCTGTGTACCCAGACCCGGTACACATCACAGTCCGTGTACCCAGTCCCGGTACACATCACACCCTGTGTACCCAATCCCAGCACCTATCAGTCCCTGTGTATCCAATCCTGATCCCCATCACTCCCTGTGTACCCTATCCTGGTGCTCATCACTCCCTGTGTACCCAATCCGGGTATCCATCACTCCATGTGTACCCAGTCCAAGTACACATTACACCCCGTGTACCCAATCCTGGTGCCCACCCGTCCCTGTGTACCCAAACCCGAGACCCATCGCTCCCTGTGTACCTAATCCCGATACTCACCCCTAACTGTGTACCCAATCCTGGTACCCATCACTCCCTGTGTACCCAATCCCGATACTCACCCCTCCCTATGTACCCAATCCTGGTACCATTCACTCCCTGTGTACCCAATCCCGATACACACCCCTCCCTGTGTACCCAATCCTGGTACCCATCACTCCCTGTGTATCCAATCCCGATACTCACCCCTCCGTGTGTACCCAATCCTGGTACCCATCACTCCCTATGTACCCAATCCCGATACTCACCCCTCCCTGTGTACCCAATCCTGGTACCCATCACTCCCTGTGTACCCAATCCCGATACTCACCCCTCCCTGTGTACCCATTCCCGGGACCAACCCCTCACTGAGTAACCAATCCCGGGACACATCACTCCTTGTGTAGCCAATCCCAATACTTACCCCTCCCTGTGTGGCCAATCCTGGAACTCATCACTCACTGTGTACCCTGTCCTGGTATCCATCCTCCCTATTTACCCAATCCCAGCACCCATCACACCCTGTGTACCCAGTACTGGTACCAATAACTCCCTGTGTACCCAGACCGGGTACCCAACACTCCCTGTGTACCCAATCTCGGTACAAATTACTCCCAGTGTACACAATCCCGATACCCACCCCTACCTGTGGAACCAATCCCGATATTTACCCCTCCCTGTTTACCCAATCCCGGTACCCACCACTCCCTGTGTACCCAATCCGGATACCCACCACTCCCTGTGTAGCCAATCCTGGAACCCATCAGTCCCTATGTACCCAAGCGCAGTTCCCAGCATTTGCTGTATACCCAATACCCATCACTCCCTGTGTAACTAATCCCCAGTACAATCACTCCCTGTGTATCCAATCCTGGTACCCAACCCTCCCTGTGTACCCAATCCCGATACCCGCCCCTCCCTGTGTCCCCAATCCCAGTAGCCATCACTCCCTCTGTACCTAATCCTGGTACCCATCACTCCCTGTGTATCCAATCCCCAGTACAATCACTCCCTGTGTACCCAATCGCAACACCCATCGTTCACTGTGTACCCAATCCCGGTACCCATCTCTCCCTGAGTACCCAATCCCGGTATCCTTCACTTCCCTGTGTAGCCAATCCCGGTACCCATCACTCTCTGTGTACCCAATCCCGGAACCCATCACTCCCCGTGTACCAAATCCTGGTGCGCACCACTCCCTATGCATCCAATCCCGGGACCCACCCCACCCTGTGTAGCCAATCCCGGTACCCATCACTCCCTGAGTACCCATTCATAGTGCTAAACCCTCCCTGTGTACCAAAACCCGGGACCCATCATTCCCTGTGTACCTAATCCCGAAACCCATCACTCACTGGGTACCCAATCCTGGTACTCATCACTCCCTGTGCATCCGATCCCGGTATCCATCACTCCCTCTGTACCTACTCCTGGCACCCATCAGTCCCTGTGTACCCAATCCCAGCACCCATCAGTCCCTGTGTACCCAATCCCGGTACCCACCCCTTCCTGAGTACCCAATCCTGGAACCCATCAGTCCCTATGTACCCAAGCGCAGTTCCCAGCATTCGCTGTGTACCCAATACCCATCACTCCCTGTGTACCCAATTGCAACACCCATCATTCCCTGTATACCCAATCCCGGTATCCGTCACTCCATGTGTACCCAATCACGGTAAACACCCCTCCCTGTATACCCAATCCAGGTACCCACCCCTTCCTGTGTACCCAATCCCAGCAGCCATCAGTCCCTGTGTACCAAATCCTGATACCCATCTCTCCCTGAGTACCCAATCCCGGAACCCATCACTCCCGTGTACCCAATCCTGGTACCAAGCACTCCCTGTGTACACAATCCCGGTCTCCAATTAGTCCCTGTGTACCCAATCCTGGTACAATTACTCCCTGTGTAACTAATCCTGGTACTCATCACTCCCTGTGTACCCAATTGCAACACCCATCATTCCCTGTATACCCAATCCCAGTATCCATCACTCTCTGTGTAGCCAATCCCGGTATCCATCACTCCCTGTGTACCCTGTCCCGGTACCCATCACTCCCTGTGTACCCAAATCCGATACTGCATCAGTCCCTGTGTACCCAATCCCGGTACCCACACCACCCTGTGTACACAATCCCAGTATCCACCCTTTCCTGTGTAACCAATCCCAGCACCCATTACTCCCTGTGTACCCAATCCCGGTCCACCCCACCCTGTGTACCCAATCCCAATATCCATCACTCCCTGTGTAGCCAATCCCGGTACCCATCACTCCCTGTGTACCCTGTCGTGGTACCCATCACTCCCTGTGTACCCAAATCCGATACTCCATCACTCCCTGTGTACCAAATCCTGGTATCCATCACTCCCTGTGTACCCGATCCTGGTATCCATCACTCCCTGTGTACCAAATCCTGGTACCCACCCCTCCCTGTGTACCCAATCATGGTACACATCACTCCCTGTGTACCCAATCCCAGCACCTATCAGTCCCTGTGTATCCAATCCTGATCCCCATCACTCCCTGTGTACCCTATCCTGGTGCTCATCACTCCCTGTGTACCCAATCCGGGTATCCATCACTCCATGTGTACCCAGTCCAAGTACACATTACACCCCGTGTACCCAATCCTGGTACCCATCACTCCCTGTGTACCCAATCCCGATACTCACCCCTCCCTATGTACCCAATCCTGGTACCATTCACTCCCTGTGTACCCAATCCCGATACACACCCCTCCCTGTGTACCCAATCCTGGTCCTCATCACTCCCTGTGTACCCAATCGCAACACCCATCGTTCACTGTGTACCCAATCCCGGTACCCATCTCTCCCTGAGTACCCAATCCCGGTATCCATCACTCCCTGTGTAGCCAATCCCGGTACCCATCACTCTCTGTGTACCCAATCCCGAAACCCATCACACCTCGTGTACCAAATCCTGGTGCACCCCACTCCCTATGCATCCAATCCCGGGACCCACCCCACCCTGTGTAGCCAATCCCGGTACCCATCACTCCCTGAGTACCCATTCATAGTGCTAAACCCTCCCTGTGTACCAAAACCCGGGACCCATCATTCCCTGTGTACCTAATCCCGAAACCCATCACTCACTGGGTACCCAATCCTGGTACTCATCACTCCCTGTGCATCCGATCCCGGTATCCATCACTCCCTCTGTACCTACTCCTGGCACCCATCAGTCCCTGTGTACCCAATCCCAGCACCCATCAGTCCCTGTGTACCCAATCCCGGTACCCACCCCTTCCTGAGTACCCAATCCTGGAACCCATCAGTCCCTATGTACCCAAGCGCAGTTCCCAGCATTCGCTGTGTACCCAATACCCATCTCTCCCTGTGTACCCAATTGCAACACCCATCATTCCCTGTATACCCAATCCCGGTATCCGTCACTCCATGTGTACCCAATCACGGTAAACACCCCTCCCTGTATACCCAATCCAGGTACCCACCCCTTCCTGTGTACCCAATCCCAGCACCCATCAGTCCCTGTGTACCAAATCCTGATACCCATCTCTCCCTGAGTACCCAATCCCGGAACCCATCACTCCCGTGTACCCAATCCTGGTACCAAGCACTCCCTGTGTACACAATCCCGGTCTCCAATTAGTCCCTGTGTACCCAATCCTGGTACAATTACTCCCTGTGTAACCAATCCTGGTACTCATCACTCCCTGTGTACCCAATTGCAACACCCATCATTCCCTGTATACCCAATCCCAGTATCCATCACTCTCTGTGTAGCCAATCCCGGTATCCATCACTCCCTGTGTACCCTGTCCCGGTACCCATCACTCCCTGTGTACCCAAATCCGATACTGCATCAGTCCCTGTGTACCCAATCCCGGTACCCACACCTCCCTGTGTACACAATCCCAGTATCCACCCTTTCCTGTGTAACCAATCCCAGCACCCATTACTCCCTGTGTACCCAATCCCGGTCCACCCCACCCTGTGTACCCAATCCCGATATCCATCACTCCCTGTGTAGCCAATCCCGGTACCCATCACTCCCTGTGTACCCAAATCCGATACTCCATCACTCCCTGTGTACCCTGTCCCGGTACCCATCGCTCTTGTGTACCCAATCCTGGTCCTCATCACTCCCTGTGTACCAAATCCTGGTATCCATCACTCCCTGTGTACCCGATCCTGGTATCCATAACTCCCTGTGTACCAAATCCTGGTACCCACCCCTCCCTGTGTACCCAATCATGGTACACATCACTCCCTGTGTACCCAAATCTGATACTCCATCAGTCCCTGTGTACCCAATCCCGGTACCCACACCTCCCTGTGTACCCAAGCCCAGTACCCACCCCTTCCTGTGTAACCAATCCCAGCACCGATCAGTCACTGTGTACCCTGTCCCGGTACACATCACTCCTTGTGTATCCAATCCCAGCACCCATTACTCCCTGTGTACCCAATCCCGGTATCCATCACTTCCTGTGCAGCCAATCCCGGTACCCATCACTCCCTGTGTACCCTGTCCTGGTACCCATCACTCGATGTGTACCCTGTCCTGGAACCCATTACTCCCTGTGTACCCAGTCCCGGTACACATCACAGCCCGTGTACCCAGACCCGGTACACATCACACCCAGTGTACCCAATCCCAGCATCTATCAGTCCCTGTGTATCCAATCCTGATACCCATCACTCCCTGTGTACCCTATCCTGGTGCTCATCACTCCCTGTTTACCCAATCCGGGTATCCATCACTCCATGTGTACCCAGTCCAAGTACACATTACACCCGTGAACCCAATCCTGGTGCCCACCCGTCCCTGTGTACCCAAACCCGAGACCCATCGCTCCCTGTGTACCTAATCCCGATGCTCACCCCTCCCTGTGTACCCAATCCTGCTACCATTCACTCCCTGTGTATCCAATCCCGATACTCACCCCTCCGTGTGTACTCAATCCTGGTACCCATCACTCCCTGTGTACCCAATCCCGATACTCACCCCTCCCTGTGTACCCAATCCTGGTACCCATCACTCCCTGTGTACCCAATCCCGATACTCACCCCTCCCTGTGTACCCATTCCCGGGACCAACCCCTCATTGAGTAACCAATCCCGGGACACATCACTCCTTGTGTAGCCAATCCCAATACTTACCCCTCCCTGTGTAGCCAATCCTGGAACTCATCACTCACTGTGTACTCTGTCCTGGTATCCATCACTCCCTATTTACCCAATCCCAGCACCCATCACACCCTGTGTACCCAGTACTGGTACCAATAACTCCCTGTGTACCCAGACCGGGTACCCATCACTCCCTGTGTACCCAAATCCGATACTGCATCAGTCCCTGTGTACCCAATCCCAGTACCCACACCTCCCTGTGTACACAATCCCAGTACCCACCCCTTCCTGTGTAACCAATCCCAGCACCCATTACTCCCTGTGTACCCAATCCCGGTCCACCCCACCCTGTGTACCCTGTCCTGGTACCAATAACTCCCTGTGTAGCCAATCCCGATACCCACCACTCCCTGTGGAACAAATCCCGGTACCCAACACTCCCTGTGTACCCAATCTTAGTATCCATCAGTCCCTGTGAACCCAATCTGGGTACCCACCCCTCCCTGTGTACCCAATCCCGGTCACAAATTAGTCCCTGTGTACCAAATCCTGGTACAATCACTCCCTGTGTACCCAATACAGGAACCTACCCCTCCCTGTGTAACCAATCCTGGCATCCATCATTCCCTGTGTGCTCAATCCTGGTACCAATCACTCCCTGTGTACCCAATCCCGGTGCCCACTCCTCCCTGTGTACCCAAATCTGATACTCCATCAGTCCCTGTGTACCCAATCCCGATACCCATCTCTCCCTGAGTACCCAATCCCGGTATCCATCATTCTCTGTGTACGCAATCCCATTAACCACTCCAACCTGTGAACTCAATCCCACCACACATCAGTCTCTGTGTACCCAAGCGCAGTTCCCAGCATTCCCTGTGTAACCGATACCCAACACTCCCTGTGTAACCAATCCTGGTACTCATCACTCCCTGTGTACCCAATCATGGGACCCACCCCACCCTGTGTACCCAACCCCAGTACCCATCACTCCCTGTGTACCCTGTCCCAGTACCCATCACTCCCTGTGTACCCAAATCCGATACTCCATCACTCCCTGTGTACCCTGTCCTGGTACCCATCGCTCCCTGTGTACCCAATCCTGGTCCTCATCACACCCTGTGTACCAAATCCGATACTCCATCACTCCCTGTGTACCCTGTCCCGGTACCCATCGCTCTTGTGTACCCAATCCTGGTCCTCATCACTCCCTGTGTACCAAATCCTGGTATCCATCACTCCCTGTGTACCCGATCCTGGTATCCATAACTCCCTGTGTACCCAATCCTGGTACCCACCCCTCCCTGTGAAGCCAATCATGGTACACATCACTCCCTGTGTACCCAAATCTGATACTCCATCAGTCCCTGTGTACCCAATCCCGGTACCCACACCTCCCTGTGTACCCAATCCCAGTACCCACTCCTTCCTGTGTAACCAATCCCAGCACCCATCAGTCACTGTGTACCCTGTCCCGGTACACATCACACCCTGTGTATCCAATCCCAGCACCCATTACTCCCTGTATACCCAATCCCGGTACACACCCCACCCTGTGTACCGAATCCCGGTATCCATCACTTCCTGTGCAGCCAATCCCGGTACGCATCACTCCCTGTGAACCCTGTCCAGGTACCCATCACTCCCTGTGTACCCTGTACTGGTACCCATCACTCGATGTGTACCCTGTCCTGGTACACATCACTCCCTGTGTATCCAATCCCAGCACCCATTACTCCCTGTGTACCCAATCCCGGTACACACCCCACCCTGTGTACCGAATCCCGGTATCCATCACTTCCTGTGCAGCCAATCCCGGTACGCATCACTCCCTGTGAACCCTGTCCAGGTACCCATCACTCCCTGTGTACCCTGTACTGGTACCCATCACTCGATGTGTACCCTGTCCTGGTACCAATCACTCCCTGTGTAACCAATCCCAGCACCCATTACTCCCTGTGTACCCAGACCCGGTACACATCACAGTCCGTGTACCCAGTCCCGGTACACATCACACCCTGTGTACCCAATCCCAGCACCTATCAGTCCCTGTGTATCCAATCCTGATCCCCATCACGCCCTGTGTACCCTATCCTGGTGCTCATCACTCCCTGTGTACCCAATCCAGGTATCCATCACTCCATGTGTACCCAGTCCAAGTACACATTACACCCCGTGTACCCAATCCTGGTACCCATCATTCCCTGTGTACCCAATCCCGATACCCATCACTCCCTGTGTACCCAATCCTGGTCCTCATCACTCCCTGTGTATCCAATCGCAACACCCATCGTTCACTGTGTACCCAATCCCGGTACCCATCTCTCCCTGAGTACCCAATCCCGGTATCCATCACTCCCTGTGTAGCCAATCCCGGTACCCATCACTCTCTGTGTACCCAAACCCGGAACCCATCACTTCCCGTGTACCAAATCCTGGTGCGCACCACTCCCTATGCATCCAATCCCGGGACCCACCCCACCCTGTGTAGCCAATCTCGGTACCCATCACTCCCTGAGTACCCATTCATAGTGCTAAACCCTCCCTGTGTACCAAAACCCGGGACCCATCATTCCCTGTGTACCTAATCCCGAAACCCATCACTCACTGGGTACCCAATCCTGGTACTCATCACTCCCTGTGCATCCAATCCCGGTATCCATCACTCCCTCTGTACCTACTCCTGGCACCCATCAGTCCCTGTGTACCCAATCCCAGCACCCATCAGTCCCTGTGTACCCAATCCCGGTACCCACCCCTTCCTGAGTACCCAATCCTGGAACCCATCAGTCCCTATGTACCCAAGCGCAGTTCCCAGCATTTGCTGTGTACCCAATACCCATCACTCCCTGTGTACCCAATTGCAACACCCATCATTCCCTGTATACCCAATCCCGGTATCCGTCACTCCATGTGTACCCAATCACGGTAAACACCCCTCCCTGTATACCCAATCCAGGTACCCACCCATTCCTGTGTACCCAATCCCAGCACCCATCAGTCCCTGTGTACCAAATCCTGATACCCATCTCTCCCTGAGTACCCAATCCCGGAACCCATCACTCCCGTGTACCCAGTCCTGGTACCAAGCACTCCCTGTGTAGCCAATCCCGATACCCACCACTCCCGGTGGAACAAATCCCGGTACCCAACACTCCCTGTGTACCCAATCCTAGTATCCATCAGTCCCTGTGAACCCAATCTGGGTACCCACCCCTCCCTGTGTACCCAATCCCGGTCTCCGATTAGTCCCTGTGTACCAAATCCTGGTACAATCACTCCCTGTGTACCCAATACAGGAACCCACCCCTCCCTGTGTAACCAATCCTGGCATCCATCATTCCCTGTGTGTTCAATCCTGGTACCAATCACTCCCTGTGTACCCAATCCCGGTGCCCACTCCTCCCTGTGTACCCAAATCCGATACTCCATCAGTCCCTGTGTACCCAATCCCGATACCCATCTCTCCCTGAGTACCCAATCCCGGTATCCATCATTCTCTGTGTACGCAATCCCATTAACCACTCCTACCTGTGAACTCAATCCCACCACACATCAGTCTCTGTGTACCCAAGCGCAGTTCCCAGCATTCCCTGTGTAACCGATACCCATCACTCCCTGTGTAACCAATCCTGGTACTCATCACTCCCTGTGTACCCAATCATGGGACCCACCCCACCCTGTGTACCCAACCCCAGTACCCATCACTCCCTGTGTAACCAATCCTGGTACTCATCACTCCCTGTGTACCCAATCATGGGACCCACCCCACCCTGTGTACCCAACGCCAGTACCCATCACTCCCTGTGTACTCTGTCCCAGTACCCATCACTCCCTGTGTACCTAAATCCGATACTCCATCACTCCCTGTGTACCCTGTCCTGGTACCCATCGCTCCCTGTGTACCCAATCCTGGTCCTCATCACACCCTGTATAGCAAATCCTGGTATCCATCACTCCCTGTGTACTCTGTCCCAGTACCCATCGCTCCTGTGTACCCAATCCTGGTCCTCATCATTCCCTGTGTACCAAATCCTGGTATCCATCACTCCCTGTGTACCCGATCCTGGTACACATCACTCCCTGTGTACCCAAATCTGATACTCCATCAGTCCCTGTGTACCCAATCCCGGTACCCACACCTCCCTGTGTACCCAATCCCAGTACCCACTCCTTCCTGTGTAACCAATCCCAGCACCCATCAGTCACTGTGTACCCTGTCCCGGTACACATCACTCCCTGTGTATCCAATCCCAGCACCCATTACTCCCTGTGTACCCAATCCCGGTACACACCCCACCCTGTGTACCGAATCCCGGTATCCATCACTTCCTGTGCAGCCAATCCCAGTACGCATCACTCCCTGTGAACCCTGTCCAGGTACCCATCACTCCCTGTGTACCCTGTCCTGGTACCCATCACTCGATGTGTACCCTGTCCTGGTACCAATCACTCCCTGTGTAACCAATCCCAGCACCCATTACTCCCTGTGTACCCAGACCCGGTACACATCACAGTCCGTGTACCCAGTCCCGGTACACATCACACCCTGTGTACCCAATCCCAGCACCTATCAGTCCCTGTGTATCCAATCCTGATCCCCATCACTCCCTGTGTACCCTATCCTGGTGCTCATCACTCCCTGTGTACCCAATCCGGGTATCCATCACTCCATGTGTACCCAGTCCAAGTACACATTACACCCCGTGTACCCAATCCTGGTGCCCACCCGTCCCTGTGTACCCAAACCCGAGACCCATCGCTCCCTGTGTACCTAATCCCGATACTCACCCCTAACTGTGTACCCAATCCTGGTACCCATCACTCCCTGTGTACCCAATCCCGATACTCACCCCTCCCTATGTACCCAATCCTGGTACCATTCACTCCCTGTGTACCCAATCCCGATACACACCCCTCCCTGTGTACCCAATCCTGGTACCCATCACTCCCTGTGTATCCAATCCCGATACTCACCCCTCCGTGTGTACCCAATCCTGGTACCCATCACTCCCTATGTACCCAATCCCGATACTCACCCCTCCCTGTGTACCCAATCCTGGTACCCATCACTCCCTGTGTACCCAATCCCGATACTCACCCCTCCCTGTGTACCCATTCCCGGGACCAACCCCTCACTGAGTAACCAATCCCGGGACACATCACTCCTTGTGTAGCCAATCCCAATACTTACCCCTCCCTGTGTGGCCAATCCTGGAACTCATCACTCACTGTGTACCCTGTCCTGGTATCCATCCTCCCTATTTACCCAATCCCAGCACCCATCACACCCTGTGTACCCAGTACTGGTACCAATAACTCCCTGTGTACCCAGACCGGGTACCCAACACTCCCTGTGTACCCAATCTCGGTACAAATTACTCCCAGTGTACACAATCCCGATACCCACCCCTACCTGTGGAACCAATCCCGATATTTACCCCTCCCTGTTTACCCAATCCCGGTACCCACCACTCCCTGTGTACCCAATCCGGATACCCACCACTCCCTGTGTAGCCAATCCTGGAACCCATCAGTCCCTATGTACCCAAGCGCAGTTCCCAGCATTTGCTGTATACCCAATACCCATCACTCCCTGTGTAACTAATCCCCAGTACAATCACTCCCTGTGTATCCAATCCTGGTACCCAACCCTCCCTGTGTACCCAATCCCGATACCCGCCCCTCCCTGTGTCCCCAATCCCAGTAGCCATCACTCCCTCTGTACCTAATCCTGGTACCCATCACTCCCTGTGTATCCAATCCCCAGTACAATCACTCCCTGTGTACCCAATCGCAACACCCATCGTTCACTGTGTACCCAATCCCGGTACCCATCTCTCCCTGAGTACCCAATCCCGGTATCCTTCACTTCCCTGTGTAGCCAATCCCGGTACCCATCACTCTCTGTGTACCCAATCCCGGAACCCATCACTCCCCGTGTACCAAATCCTGGTGCGCACCACTCCCTATGCATCCAATCCCGGGACCCACCCCACCCTGTGTAGCCAATCCCGGTACCCATCACTCCCTGAGTACCCATTCATAGTGCTAAACCCTCCCTGTGTACCAAAACCCGGGACCCATCATTCCCTGTGTACCTAATCCCGAAACCCATCACTCACTGGGTACCCAATCCTGGTACTCATCACTCCCTGTGCATCCGATCCCGGTATCCATCACTCCCTCTGTACCTACTCCTGGCACCCATCAGTCCCTGTGTACCCAATCCCAGCACCCATCAGTCCCTGTGTACCCAATCCCGGTACCCACCCCTTCCTGAGTACCCAATCCTGGAACCCATCAGTCCCTATGTACCCAAGCGCAGTTCCCAGCATTTGCTGTGTACCCAATACCCATCACTCCCTGTGTACCCAATTGCAACACCCATCATTCCCTGTATACCCAATCCCGGTATCCGTCACTCCATGTGTACCCAATCACGGTAAACACCCCTCCCTGTATACCCAATCCAGGTACCCACCCCTTCCTGTGTACCCAATCCCAGCAGCCATCAGTCCCTGTGTACCAAATCCTGATACCCATCTCTCCCTGAGTACCCAATCCCGGAACCCATCACTCCCGTGTACCCAATCCTGGTACCAAGCACTCCCTGTGTACACAATCCCGGTCTCCAATTAGTCCCTGTGTACCCAATCCTGGTACAATTACTCCCTGTGTAACTAATCCTGGTACTCATCACTCCCTGTGTACCCAATTGCAACACCCATCATTCCCTGTATACCCAATCCCAGTATCCATCACTCTCTGTGTAGCCAATCCCGGTATCCATCACTCCCTGTGTACCCTGTCCCGGTACCCATCACTCCCTGTGTACCCAAATCCGATACTGCATCAGTCCCTGTGTACCCAATCCCGGTACCCACACCACCCTGTGTACACAATCCCAGTATCCACCCTTTCCTGTGTAACCAATCCCAGCACCCATTACTCCCTGTGTACCCAATCCCGGTCCACCCCACCCTGTGTACCCAATCCCAATATCCATCACTCCCTGTGTAGCCAATCCCGGTACCCATCACTCCCTGTGTACCCTGTCGTGGTACCCATCACTCCCTGTGTACCCAAATCCGATACTCCATCACTCCCTGTGTACCAAATCCTGGTATCCATCACTCCCTGTGTACCCGATCCTGGTATCCATCACTCCCTGTGTACCAAATCCTGGTACCCACCCCTCCCTGTGTACCCAATCATGGTACACATCACTCCCTGTGTACCCAATCCCAGCACCTATCAGTCCCTGTGTATCCAATCCTGATCCCCATCACTCCCTGTGTACCCTATCCTGGTGCTCATCACTCCCTGTGTACCCAATCCGGGTATCCATCACTCCATGTGTACCCAGTCCAAGTACACATTACACCCCGTGTACCCAATCCTGGTACCCATCACTCCCTGTGTACCCAATCCCGATACTCACCCCTCCCTATGTACCCAATCCTGGTACCATTCACTCCCTGTGTACCCAATCCCGATACACACCCCTCCCTGTGTACCCAATCCTGGTCCTCATCACTCCCTGTGTACCCAATCGCAACACCCATCGTTCACTGTGTACCCAATCCCGGTACCCATCTCTCCCTGAGTACCCAATCCCGGTATCCATCACTCCCTGTGTAGCCAATCCCGGTACCCATCACTCTCTGTGTACCCAATCCCGAAACCCATCACACCTCGTGTACCAAATCCTGGTGCACCCCACTCCCTATGCATCCAATCCCGGGACCCACCCCACCCTGTGTAGCCAATCCCGGTACCCATCACTCCCTGAGTACCCATTCATAGTGCTAAACCCTCCCTGTGTACCAAAACCCGGGACCCATCATTCCCTGTGTACCTAATCCCGAAACCCATCACTCACTGGGTACCCAATCCTGGTACTCATCACTCCCTGTGCATCCGATCCCGGTATCCATCACTCCCTCTGTACCTACTCCTGGCACCCATCAGTCCCTGTGTACCCAATCCCAGCACCCATCAGTCCCTGTGTACCCAATCCCGGTACCCACCCCTTCCTGAGTACCCAATCCTGGAACCCATCAGTCCCTATGTACCCAAGCGCAGTTCCCAGCATTCGCTGTGTACCCAATACCCATCTCTCCCTGTGTACCCAATTGCAACACCCATCATTCCCTGTATACCCAATCCCGGTATCCGTCACTCCATGTGTACCCAATCACGGTAAACACCCCTCCCTGTATACCCAATCCAGGTACCCACCCCTTCCTGTGTACCCAATCCCAGCACCCATCAGTCCCTGTGTACCAAATCCTGATACCCATCTCTCCCTGAGTACCCAATCCCGGAACCCATCACTCCCGTGTACCCAATCCTGGTACCAAGCACTCCCTGTGTACACAATCCCGGTCTCCAATTAGTCCCTGTGTACCCAATCCTGGTACAATTACTCCCTGTGTAACCAATCCTGGTACTCATCACTCCCTGTGTACCCAATTGCAACACCCATCATTCCCTGTATACCCAATCCCAGTATCCATCACTCTCTGTGTAGCCAATCCCGGTATCCATCACTCCCTGTGTACCCTGTCCCGGTCCACCCCACCCTGTGTACCCAATCCCGATATCCATCACTCCCTGTGTAGCCAATCCCGGTACCCATCACTCCCTGTGTACCCAAATCAGATACTCCATCACTCCCTGTGTACCCTGTCCCGGTACCCATCGCTCTTGTGTACCCAATCCTGGTCCTCATCACTCCCTGTGTACCAAATCCTGGTATCCATCACTCCCTGTGTACCCGATCCTGGTATCCATAACTCCCTGTGTACCAAATCCTGGTACCCACCCCTCCCTGTGTAGCCAATCATGGTACACATCACTCCCTGTGTACCCAAATCTGATACTCCATCAGTCCCTGTGTACCCAATCCCGGTACCCACACCTCCCTGTGTACCCAAGCCCAGTACCCACCCCTTCCTGTGTAACCAATCCCAGCACCCATCAGTCACTGTGTACCCTGTCCCGGTACACATCACTCCTTGTGTATCCAATCCCAGCACCCATTACTCCCTGTGTACCCAATCCCGGTATCCATCACTTCCTGTGCAGCCAATCCCGGTACCCATCACTCCCTGTGTACCCTGTCCTGGTACCCATCACTCGATGTGTACCCTGTCCTGGAACCCATTACTCCCTGTGTACCCAGTCCCGGTACACATCACAGCCCGTGTACCCAGACCCGGTACACATCACACCCAGTGTACCCAATCCCAGCATCTATCAGTCCCTGTGTATCCAATCCTGATACCCATCACTCCCTGTGTACCCTATCCTGGTGCTCATCACTCCCTGTTTACCCAATCCGGGTATCCATCACTCCATGTGTACCCAGTCCAAGTACACATTACACCCGTGAACCCAATCCTGGTGCCCACCCGTCCCTGTGTACCCAAACCCGAGACCCATCGCTCCCTGTGTACCTAATCCCGATGCTCACCCCTCCCTGTGTACCCAATCCTGCTACCATTCAGTCCATGTGTACCCAATCCCGATACACACCCCTCCCTGTGTACCCAATCCTGGTACCCATCACTCCCTGTGTATCCAATCCCGATACTCACCCCTCCGTGTGTACTCAATCCTGGTACCCATCACTCCCTGTGTACCCAATCCCGATACTCACCCCTCCCTGTGTACCCAATCCTGGTACCCATCACTCCCTGTGTACCCAATCCCGATACTCACCCCTCCCTGTGTACCCATTCCCGGGACCAACCCCTCATTGAGTAACCAATCCCGGGACACATCACTCCTTGTGTAGCCAATCCCAATACTTACCCCTCCCTGTGTAGCCAATCCTGGAACTCATCACTCACTGTGTACTCTGTCCTGGTATCCATCACTCCCTATTTACCCAATCCCAGCACCCATCACACCCTGTGTACCCAGTACTGGTACCAATAACTCCCTGTGTACCCAGACCGGGTACCCATCACTCCCTGTGTACCCAAATCCGATACTGCATCAGTCCCTGTGTACCCAATCCCAGTACCCACACCTCCCTGTGTACACAATCCCAGTACCCACCCCTTCCTGTGTAACCAATCCCAGCACCCATTACTCCCTGTGTACCCAATCCCGGTCCACCCCACCCTGTGTACCCTGTCCTGGTACCAATAACTCCCTGTGTAGCCAATCCCGATACCCACCACTCCCTGTGGAACAAATCCCGGTACCCAACACTCCCTGTGTACCCAATCTTAGTATCCATCAGTCCCTGTGAACCCAATCTGGGTACCCACCCCTCCCTGTGTACCCAATCCCGGTCACAAATTAGTCCCTGTGTACCAAATCCTGGTACAATCACTCCCTGTGTACCCAATACAGGAACCTACCCCTCCCTGTGTAACCAATCCTGGCATCCATCATTCCCTGTGTGCTCAATCCTGGTACCAATCACTCCCTGTGTACCCAATCCCGGTGCCCACTCCTCCCTGTGTACCCAAATCTGATACTCCATCAGTCCCTGTGTACCCAATCCCGATACCCATCTCTCCCTGAGTACCCAATCCCGGTATCCATCATTCTCTGTGTACGCAATCCCATTAACCACTCCTACCTGTGAACTCAATCCCACCACACATCAGTCTCTGTGTACCCAAGCGCAGTTCCCAGCATTCCCTGTGTAACCGATACCCATCACTCCCTGTGTAACCAATCCTGGTACTCATCACTCCCTGTGTACCCAATCATGGGACCCACCCCACCCTGTGTACCCAACCCCAGTACCCATCACTCCCTGTGTACCCTGTCCCAGTACCCATCACTCCCTGTGTACCCAAATCCGATACTCCATCACTCCCTGTGTACCCTGTCCTGGTACCCATCGCTCCCTGTGTACCCAATCCTGGTCCTCATCACACCCTGTGTACCAAATCCGATACTCCATCACTCCCTGTGTACCCTGTCCCGGTACCCATCGCTCTTGTGTACCCAATCCTGGTCCTCATCACTCCCTGTGTACCAAATCCTGGTATCCATCACTCCCTGTGTACCCGATCCTGGTATCCATAACTCCCTGTGTACCCAATCCTGGTACCCACCCCTCCCTGTGAAGCCAATCATGGTACACATCACTCCCTGTGTACCCAAATCTGATACTCCATCAGTCCCTGTGTACCCAATCCCGGTACCCACACCTCCCTGTGTACCCAATCCCAGTACCCACTCCTTCCTGTGTAACCAATCCCAGCACCCATCAGTCACTGTGTACCCTGTCCCGGTACACATCACTCCCTGTGTATCCAATCCCAGCACCCATTACTCCCTGTATACCCAATCCCGGTACACACCCCACCCTGTGTACCGAATCCCGGTATCCATCACTTCCTGTGCAGCCAATCCCGGTACGCATCACTCCCTGTGAACCCCGTCCAGGTACCCATCACTCCCTGTGTACCCTGTACTGGTACCCATCACTCGATGTGTACCCTGTCCTGGTACACATCACTCCCTGTGTATCCAATCCCAGCACCCATTACTCCCTGTGTACCCAATCCCGGTACACACCCCACCCTGTGTACCGAATCCCGGTATCCATCACTTCCTGTGCAGCCAATCCCGGTACGCATCACTCCCTGTGAACCCTGTCCAGGTACCCATCACTCCCTGTGTACCCTGTACTGGTACCCATCACTCGATGTGTACCCTGTCCTGGTACCAATCACTCCCTGTGTAACCAATCCCAGCACCCATTACTCCCTGTGTACCCAGACCCGGTACACATCACAGTCCGTGTACCCAGTCCCGGTACACATCACACCCTGTGTACCCAATCCCAGCACCTATCAGTCCCTGTGTATCCAATCCTGATCCCCATCACGCCCTGTGTACCCTATCCTGGTGCTCATCACTCCCTGTGTACCCAATCCAGGTATCCATCACTCCATGTGTACCCAGTCCAAGTACACATTACACCCCGTGTACCCAATCCTGGTACCCATCATTCCCTGTGTACCCAATCCCGATACTCACCCCTCCCTATGTACCCAATCCTGGTACCCATCACTCCCTGTGTATCCAATCCCGATACTCACCCCTCCGTGTGTACCCAATCCTGGTACCCATCACTCCCTATGTACCCAATCCCGATACTCACCCCTCCCTGTGTACCCAATCCTGGTACCCATCACTCCCTGTGTACCCAATCCCGATACTCACCCCTCCCTGTGTACCCATTCCCGGGACCAACCCCTCACTGAGTAACCAATCCCGGGACACATCACTCCTTGTGTAGCCAATCCCAATACTTACCCCTCCCTGTGTGGCCAATCCTGGAACTCATCACTCACTGTGTACCCTGTCCTGGTATCCATCCTCCCTATTTACCCAATCCCAGCACTCATCACACCCTGTGTACCCAGTACTGGTACCAATAACTCCCTGTGTACCCAGACCGGGTACCCAACACTCCCTGTGTACCCAATCTCGGTACAAATTACTCCCAGTGTACCCAATCCCGATAACCACCCCTACCTGTGGAACCAATCCCGATATTCACCCCTCCCTGTTTACCCAATCCCGGTACCCACCACTCCCTGTGTACCCAATCCGGATACCCACCACTCCCTGTGTAGCCAATCCTGGAACCCATCAGTCCCTATGTACCCAAGCGCAGTTCCCAGCATTTGCTGTGTACCCAATACCCATCACTCCCTGTGTAACTAATCCCCAGTACAATCACTCCCTGTGTACCCAATCCCGGTACCCAACCCTCCCTGTGTACCCAATCCCGATAACCGCCCCTCCCTGTGTCCCCAATCCCGGTATCCATCATTCTCTGTGTACGCAATCCCATTAACCACTCCTACCTGTGAACTCAATCCCACCACACATCAGTCTCTGTGTACCCAAGCGCAGTTCCCAGCATTCCCTGTGTAACCGATACCCATCACTCCCTGTGTAACCAATCCTGATACTCATCACTCCCTGTGTACCCAATCATGGGACCCACCCCACCCTGTGTACCCAACCCCAGTACCCATCACTCCCTGTGTACCCTGTCCCAGTACCCATCACTCCCTGTGTACCCAAATCCGATACTCCATCACTCCCTGTGTACCCTCTCCTGGTACCCATCGCTCCCTGTGTACCCAATCCTGGTCCTCATCACACCCTGTGTACCAAATCCGATACTCCATCACTCCCTGTGTACCCTGTCCCGGTACCCATCGCTCTTGTGTACCCAATCCTGGTCCTCATCACTCCCTGTGTACCAAATCCTGGTATCCATCACTCCCTGTGTACCCGATCCTGGTATCCATAACTCCCTGTGTACCCAATCATGGTACACATCACTCCCTGTGTACCCAATCCCAGCACCTATCAGTCCCTGTGTATCCAATCCTGATCCCCATCACTCCCTGTGTACCCTATCCTGGTGCTCATCACTCCCTGTGTACCCAATCCGGGTATCCATCACTCCATGTGTACCCAGTCCAAGTACACATTACACCCCGTGTACCCAATCCTGGTACCCATCACTCCCTGTGTACCCAATCCCGATACTCACCCCTCCCTATGTACCCAATCCTGGTACCATTCACTCCCTGTGTACCCAATCCCGATACACACCCCTCCCTGTGTACCCAATCCTGGTACCCATCACTCCCTGTGTATCCAATCCCGATACTCACCCCTCCGTGTGTACCCAATCCTGGTACCCATCACTCCCTATGTACCCAATCCCGATACTCACCCCTCCCTGTGTACCCAATCCTGGTACCCATCACTCCCTGTGTACCCAATCCCGATACTCACCCCTCCCTGTGTACCCATTCCCGGGACCAACCCCTCACTGAGTAACCAATCCCGGGACACATCACTCCTTGTGTAGCCAATCCCAATACTTACCCCTCCCTGTGTGGCCAATCCTGGAACTCATCACTCACTGTGTACCCTGTCCTGGTATCCATCCTCCCTATTTACCCAATCCCAGCACCCATCACACCCTGTGTACCCAGTACTGGTACCAATAACTCCCTGTGTACCCAGACTGGGTACCCAACACTCCCTGTGTACCCAATCTCGGTACAAATTGCTCCCAGTGTACCCAATCCCGATACCCACCCCTACCTGTGGAACCAATCCCGATATTCACCCCTCCCTGTTTACCCAATCCCGGTACCCACCACTCCCTGTGTACCCAATCCGGATACCCACCACTCCCTGTGTAGCCAATCCTGGAACCCATCAGTCCCTATGTACCCAAGCGCAGTTCCCAGCATTTGCTGTGTACCCAATACCCATCACTCCCTGTGTACCCAATCCCGGTACCCAACCCTCCCTGTGTACCCAATCCCGATACCCGCCCCTCCCTGTGTCCCCAATCCCAGTACCCATCACTCCCTCTGTACCTAATCCTGGTACCCATCACTCCCTCTGTACCAAATCCTGGAACAATCACTCCCTGTGTACCCAATCCTGGTACCCACCCCTCCATGTGTACCCAAACCCGAGACCCATCACTTCCTGTGTACCCAATCCCAGGACCCATCAGTCCCTGCGTACCAAATCGTGGTATCCATCATTCCCGGTATACCCAATCCTGATACCCATCTCTCCCTGACTACCCAATCCTGGTACCGATCACTCCCTCTGTACCCAATCCCGATACCCATCACTCCCTGTGTACCCAATCGCAACACCCATCGTTCACTGTGTACCCAATCCCGGTACCCATCTCTCCCTGAGTACCCAATCCCGGTATCCATCACTCCCTGTGTAGCCAATCCCGGTACCCATCACTCTCTGTGTACCCAATCCCGAAACCCATCACACCTCGTGTACCAAATCCTGGTGCACCCCACTCCCTATGCATCCAATCCCGGGACCCACCCCACCCTGTGTAGCCAATCCCGGTACCCATCACTCCCTGAGTACCCATTCATAGTGCTAAACCCTCCCTGTGTACCAAAACCCGGGACCCATCATTCCCTGTGTACCTAATCCCGAAACCCATCACTCACTGGGTACCCAATCCTGGTACTCATCACTCCCTGTGCATCCGATCCCGGTATCCATCACTCCCTCTGTACCTACTCCTGGCACCCATCAGTCCCTGTGTACCCAATCCCAGCACCCATCAGTCCCTGTGTACCCAATCCCGGTACCCACCCCTTCCTGAGTACCCAATCCTGGAACCCATCAGTCCCTATGTACCCAAGCGCAGTTCCCAGCATTCGCTGTGTACCCAATACCCATCTCTCCCTGTGTACCCAATTGCAACACCCATCATTCCCTGTATACCCAATCCCGGTATCCGTCACTCCATGTGTACCCAATCACGGTAAACACCCCTCCCTGTATACCCAATCCAGGTACCCACCCCTTCCTGTGTACCCAATCCCAGCACCCATCAGTCCCTGTGTACCAAATCCTGATACCCATCTCTCCCTGAGTACCCAATCCCAGAACCCATCACTCCCGTGTACCCAATCCTGGTACCAAGCACTCCCTGTGTACACAATCCCGGTCTCCAATTAGTCCCTGTGTACCCAATCCTGGTACAATTACTCCCTGTGTAACCAATCCTGGTACTCATCACTCCCTGTGTACCCAATTGCAACACCCATCATTCCCTGTATACCCAATCCCAGTATCCATCACTCTCTGTGTAGCCAATCCCGGTATCCATCACTCCCTGTGTACCCTGTCCCGGTCCACCCCACCCTGTGTACCCAATCCCGATATCCATCACTCCCTGTGTAGCCAATCCCGGTACCCATCACTCCCTGTGTACCCAAATCAGATACTCCATCACTCCCTGTGTACCCTGTCCCGGTACCCATCGCTCTTGTGTACCCAATCCTGGTCCTCATCACTCCCTGTGTACCAAATCCTGGTATCCATCACTCCCTGTGTACCCGATCCTGGTATCCATAACTCCCTGTGTACCAAATCCTGGTACCCACCCCTCCCTGTGTAGCCAATCATGGTACACATCACTCCCTGTGTACCCAAATCTGATACTCCATCAGTCCCTGTGTACCCAATCCCGGTACCCACACCTCCCTGTGTACCCAAGCCCAGTACCCACCCCTTCCTGTGTAACCAATCCCAGCACCCATCAGTCACTGTGTACCCTGTCCCGGTACACATCACTCCTTGTGTATCCAATCCCAGCACCCATTACTCCCTGTGTACCCAATCCCGGTATCCATCACTCCCTGTGTACCCTGTCCTGGTACCCATCACTCGATGTGTACCCTGTCCTGGAACCCATTACTCCCTGTGTACCCAGTCCCGGTACACATCACAGCCCGTGTACCCAGACCCGGTACACATCACACCCAGTGTACCCAATCCCAGCATCTATCAGTCCCTGTGTATCCAATCCTGATACCCATCACTCCCTGTGTACCCTATCCTGGTGCTCATCACTCCCTGTTTACCCAATCCGGGTATCCATCACTCCATGTGTACCCAGTCCAAGTACACATTACACCCGTGAACCCAATCCTGGTGCCCACCCGTCCCTGTGTACCCAAACCCGAGACCCATCGCTCCCTGTGTACCTAATCCCGATGCTCACCCCTCCCTGTGTACCCAATCCTGCTACCATTCACTCCATGTGTACCCAATCCCGATACACACCCCTCCCTGTGTACCCAATCCTGGTACCCATCACTCCCTGTGTACCCAATCCCGATACTCACCCCTCCCTGTGTACCCATTCCCGGGACCAACCCCTCATTGAGTAACCAATCCCGGGACACATCACTCCTTGTGTAGCCAATCCCAATACTTACCCCTCCCTGTGTAGCCAATCCTGGAACTCATCACTCACTGTGTACTCTGTCCTGGTATCCATCACTCCCTATTTACCCAATCCCAGCACCCATCACACCCTGTGTACCCAGTACTGGTACCAATAACTCCCTGTGTACCCAGACCGGGTACCCATCACTCCCTGTGTACCCAAATCCGATACTGCATCAGTCCCTGTGTACCCAATCCCAGTACCCACACCTCCCTGTGTACACAATCCCAGTACCCACCCCTTCCTGTGTAACCAATCCCAGCACCCATTACTCCCTGTGTACCCAATCCCGGTCCACCCCACCCTGTGTACCCTGTCCTGGTACCAATAACTCCCTGTGTAGCCAATCCCGATACCCACCACTCCCTGTGGAACAAATCCCGGTACCCAACACTCCCTGTGTACCCAATCTTAGTATCCATCAGTCCCTGTGAACCCAATCTGGGTACCCACCCCTCCCTGTGTACCCAATCCCGGTCACAAATTAGTCCCTGTGTACCAAATCCTGGTACAATCACTCCCTGTGTACCCAATACAGGAACCTACCCCTCCCTGTGTAACCAATCCTGGCATCCATCATTCCCTGTGTGCTCAATCCTGGTACCAATCACTCCCTGTGTACCCAATCCCGGTGCCCACTCCTCCCTGTGTACCCAAATCTGATACTCCATCAGTCCCTGTGTACCCAATCCCGATACCCATCTCTCCCTGAGTACCCAATCCCGGTATCCATCATTCTCTGTGTACGCAATCCCATTAACCACTCCTACCTGTGAACTCAATCCCACCACACATCAGTCTCTGTGTACCCAAGCGCAGTTCCCAGCATTCCCTGTGTAACCGATACCCATCACTCCCTGTGTAACCAATCCTGGTACTCATCACTCCCTGTGTACCCAATCATGGGACCCACCCCACCCTGTGTACCCAACCCCAGTACCCATCACTCCCTGTGTACCCTGTCCCAGTACCCATCACTCCCTGTGTACCCAAATCCGATACTCCATCACTCCCTGTGTACCCTGTCCTGGTACCCATCGCTCCCTGTGTATCCAATCCTGGTCCTCATCACACCCTGTGTACCAAATCCGATACTCCATCACTCCCTGTGTACCCTGTCCCGGTACCCATCGCTCTTGTGTACCCAATCCTGGTCCTCATCACTCCCTGTGTACCAAATCCTGGTATCCATCACTCCCTGTGTACCCGATCCTGGTATCCATAACTCCCTGTGTACCCAATCCTGGTACCCACCCCTCCCTGTGAAGCCAATCATGGTACACATCACTCCCTGTGTACCCAAATCTGATACTCCATCAGTCCCTGTGTACCCAATCCCGGTACCCACACCTCCCTGTGTACCCAATCCCAGTACCCACTCCTTCCTGTGTAACCAATCCCAGCACCCATCAGTCACTGTGTACCCTGTCCCGGTACACATCACTCCCTGTGTATCCAATCCCAGCACCCATTACTCCCTGTATACCCAATCCCGGTACACACCCCACCCTGTGTACCGAATCCCGGTATCCATCACTTCCTGTGCAGCCAATCCCGGTACGCATCACTCCCTGTGAACCCTGTCCAGGTACCCATCACTCCCTGTGTACCCTGTACTGGTACCCATCACTCGATGTGTACCCTGTCCTGGTACACATCACTCCCTGTGTATCCAATCCCAGCACCCATTACTCCCTGTGTACCCAATCCCGGTACACACCCCACCCTGTGTACCGAATCCCGGTATCCATCACTTCCTGTGCAGCCAATCCCGGTACGCATCACTCCCTGTGAACCCTGTCCAGGTACCCATCACTCCCTGTGTACCCTGTACTGGTACCCATCACTCGATGTGTACCCTGTCCTGGTACCAATCACTCCCTGTGTAACCAATCCCAGCACCCATTACTCCCTGTGTACCCAGACCCGGTACACATCACAGTCCGTGTACCCAGTCCGGGTACACATCACACCCTGTGTACCCAATCCCAGCACCTATCAGTCCCTGTGTATCCAATCCTGATCCCCATCACGCCCTGTGTACCCTATCCTGGTGCTCATCACTCCCTGTGTACCCAATCCAGGTATCCATCACTCCATGTGTACCCAGTCCAAGTACACATTACACCCCGTGTACCCAATCCTGGTACCCATCATTCCCTGTGTACCCAATCCCGATACTCACCCCTCCCTATGTACCCAATCCTGGTACCCATCACTCCCTGTGTATCCAATCCCGATACTCACCCCTCCGTGTGTACCCAATCCTGGTACCCATCACTCCCTATGTACCCAATCCCGATACTCACCCCTCCCTGTGTACCCAATCCTGGTACCCATCACTCCCTGTGTACCCAATCCCGATACTCACCCCTCCCTGTGTACCCATTCCCGGGACCAACCCCTCACTGAGTAACCAATCCCGGGACACATCACTCCTTGTGTAGCCAATCCCAATACTTACCCCTCCCTGTGTGGCCAATCCTGGAACTCATCACTCACTGTGTACCCTGTCCTGGTATCCATCCTCCCTATTTACCCAATCCCAGCACTCATCACACCCTGTGTACCCAGTACTGGTACCAATAACTCCCTGTGTACCCAGACCGGGTACCCAACACTCCCTGTGTACCCAATCTCGGTACAAATTACTCCCAGTGTACCCAATCCCGATAACCACCCCTACCTGTGGAACCAATCCCGATATTCACCCCTCCCTGTTTACCCAATCCCGGTACCCACCACTCCCTGTGTACCCAATCCGGATACCCACCACTCCCTGTGTAGCCAATCCTGGAACCCATCAGTCCCTATGTACCCAAGCGCAGTTCCCAGCATTTGCTGTGTACCCAATACCCATCACTCCCTGTGTAACTAATCCCCAGTACAATCACTCCCTGTGTACCCAATCCCGGTACCCAACCCTCCCTGTGTACCCAATCCCGATACCCGCCCCTCCCTGTGTCCCCAATCCCGGTATCCATCATTCTCTGTGTACGCAATCCCATTAACCACTCCTACCTGTGAACTCAATCCCACCACACATCAGTCTCTGTGTACCCAAGCGCAGTTCCCAGCATTCCCTGTGTAACCGATACCCATCACTCCCTGTGTAACCAATCCTGGTACTCATCACTCCCTGTGTACCCAATCATGGGACCCACCCCACCCTGTGTACCCAACCCCAGTACCCATCACTCCCTGTGTACCCTGTCCCAGTACCCATCACTCCCTGTGTACCCAAATCCGATACTCCATCACTCCCTGTGTACCCTGTCCTGGTACCCATCGCTCCCTGTGTACCCAATCCTGGTCCTCATCACACCCTGTGTACCAAATCCGATACTCCATCACTCCCTGTGTACCCTGTCCCGGTACCCATCGCTCTTGTGTACCCAATCCTGGTCCTCATCACTCCCTGTGTACCAAATCCTGGTATCCATCACTCCCTGTGTACCCGATCCTGGTATCCATAACTCCCTGTGTACCCAATCCTGGTACCCACCCCTCCCTGTGTAGCCAATCATGGTACACATCACTCCCTGTGTACCCAAATCTGATACTCCATCAGTCCCTGTGTACCCAATCCCGGTACCCACACCTCCCTGTGTACCCAATCCCAGTACCCACTCCTTCCTGTGTAACCAATCCCAGCACCCATCAGTCACTGTGTACCCTGTCCCGGTACACATCACTCCCTGTGTATCCAATCCCAGCACCCATTACTCCCTGTGTACCCAATCCCGGTACACACCCCACCCTGTGTACCGAATCCCGGTATCCATCACTTCCTGTGCAGCCAATCCCGGTACGCATCACTCCCTGTGAACCCTGTCCAGGTACCCATCACTCCCTGTGTACCCTGTACTGGTACCCATCACTCGATGTGTACCCTGTCCTGGTACCAATCACTCCCTGTGTAA
Source organism: Hemitrygon akajei (assembly GCF_048418815.1). NCBI lineage: Eukaryota > Metazoa > Chordata > Chondrichthyes > Myliobatiformes > Dasyatidae > Hemitrygon > Hemitrygon akajei. Next base: position 103,318,273 of record NC_133128.1, on the reverse strand, counting down.
CCAATCCCAGCACCCATTACTCCCTGTGTACCCAGACCCGGTACACATCACAGTCCGTGTACCCAGTCCCGGTACACATCACACCCTGTGTACCCAATCCCAGCACCTATCAGTCCCTGTGTATCCAATCCTGATCCCCATCACGCCCTGTGTACCCTATCCTGGTGCTCATCACTCCCTGTGTACCCAATCCAGGTATCCATCACTCCATGTGTACCCAGTCCAAGTACACATTACACCCCGTGTACCCAATCCTGGTACCCATCATTCCCTGTGTACACAATCCCGATACTCACCCCTCCCTATGTACCCAATCCTGGTACCATTCACTCCCTGTGTACCCAATCCCGATACACACCCGTCCCTGTGTACCCAATCCTGGTACCCATCACTCCCTGTGTATCCAATCCCGATACTCACCCCTCCGTGTGTACCCAATCCTGGTACCCATCACTCCCTATGTACCCAATCCCGATACTCACCCCTCCCTGTGTACCCAATCCTGGTACCCATCACTCCCTGTGTACCCAATCCTGATACTCACCCCTCCCTGTGTACCCATTCCCGGGACCAACCCCTCACTGAGTAACCAATCGCGGGACACATCACTCCTTGTGTAGCCAATCCCAATACTTACCCCTCCCTGTGTGGCCAATCCTGGAACTCATCACTCACTGTGTACCCTGTCCTGGTATCCATCCTCCCTATTTACCCAATCCCAGCACCCATCACACCCTGTGTACCCAGTACTGGTACCAATAACTCCCTGTGTACCCAGACCGGGTACCCAACACTCCCTGTGTACGCAATCTCGGTACAAATTACTCCCAGTGTACCCAATCCCGATACCCACCCCTACCTGTGGAACCAATCCCGATATTCACCCCTCCCTGTTTACCCAATCCCGGTACCCACCACTCCCTGTGTACCCAATCCGGATACCCACCACTCCCTGTGTAGCCAATCCTGGAACCCATCAGTCCCTATGTACCCAAGCGCAGTTCCCAGCATTTGCTGTGTACCCAATACCCATCACTCCCTGTGTAACTAATCCCCAGTACAATCACTCCCTGTGTACCCAATCCCGGTACCCAACCCTCCCTGTGTACCCAATCCCGATACCCGCCCCTCCCTGTGTCCCCAATCCCAGTACCCATCACTCCCTCTGTACCTAATCCTGGTACCCATCACTCCCTCTGTACCCAATCCTGGTACCCATCACTCCCTGTTTACCCAATCCCGGTACCCATCACTCCCTGTGTACCCAATCCCAGTACCCACCCCTCCATGTGTACCCAAACCCGAGACCCATCTCTTCCTGTGTACCCAATCCCAGGACCCATCAGTCCCTGCGTACCAAATCGTGGTATCCATCATTCCCGGTATACCCAATCCTGATACCCATCTCTCCCTGACTACCCAATCCTGGTACCGATCACTCCCTCTGTACCCAATCCCGATACCCATCACTCCCTGTGTACCCAATCCTGGTCCTCATCACTCCCTGTGTATCCAATCGCAACACCCATCGTTCACTGTGTACCCAATCCCGGTACCCATCTCTCCCTGAGTACCCAATCCCGGTATCCATCACTCCCTGTGTAGCCAATCCCGGTACCCATCACTCTCTGTGTACCCAATCCCGGAACCCATCACACCTCGTGTACCAAATCCTGGTGCGCCCCACTCCCTATGCATCCAATCCCGGGACCCACCCCACCCTGTGTAGCCAATCCCGGTACCCATCACTCCCTGAGTACCCATTCATAGTGCTAAACCCTCCCTGTGTACCAAAACCCGGGACCCATCACTCCCTGTGTACCTAATCCCGAAACCCATCACTCACTGGGTACCCAATCCTGGTACTCATCACTCCCTGTGCATCCGATCCCGGGACCCATCACTCCCTGTGTACCCAAATCTGATACTCCATCAGTCCCTCTGTACCCAAGCCCAGTACCCACCCCTTCCTTTGTAACCAATCCCAGCACCCATCAGTCACTGTGTACCCTGTCCCGGTACACATCACTCCCTGTGTATCCAATCCCAGCACCCATTACTCCCTGTGTACCCAATCCCGGTATCCATCACTTCCTGTGCAGCCAATCCCGGTACCCATCACTCCCTGTGTACCCTGTCCTGGTACCCATCACTCCCTGTGTACCCAATCCCAGAACCTATCAGTCCCTGTGTATACAATCCTGATACCCATCACGCCCTGTGTACCCTATCCTGGTGCTCATCACTCCGTTTACCCAATCCGGGTATCCATCACTACATGTGTACCCAGTCCAAGTTCACATTACACCCCGTGTACCCAATCCTGGTCCCCACCCGTCCCAGTGTACCCAAACCCGAGACCCATCGCTCCCTGTGTACCTAATCCCGATACTCACCCCTCCCTGTGTACCCAATCCTGGTACCCATCACTCCCTGTGTACCCAATCCCGATACTCACCCCTCCCTATGTACCCAATCCTGGTACCATTCACTCCCTGTGTACCCTATCCTGGTGCTCATCACTCCGTGTGTACTCAATCCTGGTATCCATCACTCCATGTGTACCCAATCCCGATACTCACCCCTCCCTGTGTACCCAATCCTGGTACCCATCACTCCCTGTGTACCCAATCCCGATACTCACCCCTCCCTGTGTACCCATTCCCGGGACCAACCCCTCATTGAGTAACCAATCCTGGGACACATCACTCCTTGTGTAGCCAATCCCAATACTTACCCCTCCCTGTGTAGCCAATCCTGGAACTCATCACTCACTGTATACTCTGTCCTGGTATCCATCACTCCCTATTTACCCAATCCCAGCACCCATCACACCCTGTGTACCCAGTACTGGTACCAATAAATCCCTGTGTACCCAGACCGGGTACCCATCACTCCCTGTGTACCCAAATCCGATACTGCATCAGTCCCTGTGTACCCAATCCCGGTACCCACACCTCCCTGTGTACACAATCCCAGTACCCACCCCTTCCTGTGTACCGAATCCCGGTATCCATCACTCCCTGTGTAGCCAATCCCGGTACCCATCACTCCCTGTGTACCCTGTCCTGGTACCAATAACTCCCTGTGTACCCAATCCCAGTACCCACACCTCCCTGTGTACACAATCCCAGTACCCACCCCTTCCTGTGTAACCAATCCCAGCACCCATCAGTCACTGTGTACCCTGTCCCGGTACACATCACTCCCTGTGTATCCAATCCCAGCACCCATTACTCCCTGTGTACCCAATCCCGGTACACACCCCACCCTGTGTACCGAATCCCGGTATCCATCACTTCCTGTGCAGCCAATCCCGGTACGCATCACTCCCTGTGAACCCTGTCCAGGTACCCATCACTCCCTGTGTACCCTGTACTGGTACCCATCACTCGATGTGTACCCTGTCCTGGTACCAATCACTCCCTGTGTAACCAATCCCAGCACCCATTACTCCCTGTGTACCCAGACCCGGTACACATCACAGTCCGTGTACCCAGTCCCGGTACACATCACACCCTGTGTACCCAATCCCAGCACCTATCAGTCCCTGTGTATCCAATCCTGATCCCCATCACGCCCTGTGTACCCTATCCTGGTGCTCATCACTCCCTGTGTACCCAATCCAGGTATCCATCACTCCATGTGTACCCAGTCCAAGTACACATTACACCCCGTGTACCCAATCCTGGTACCCATCATTCCCTGTGTACACAATCCCGATACTCACCCCTCCCTATGTACCCAATCCTGGTACCATTCACTCCCTGTGTACCCAATCCCGATACACACCCGTCCCTGTGTACCCAATCCTGGTACCCATCACTCCCTGTGTATCCAATCCCGATACTCACCCCTCCGTGTGTACCCAATCCTGGTACCCATCACTCCCTATGTACCCAATCCCGATACTCACCCCTCCCTGTGTACCCAATCCTGGTACCCATCACTCCCTGTGTATCCAATCCCGATACTCACCCCTCCGTGTGTACCCAATCCTGGTACCCATCACTCCCTGAGTACCCATTCATAGTGCTAAACCCTCCCTGTGTACCAAAACCCGGGACCCATCACTCCCTGTGTACCTAATCCCGAAACCCATCACTCACTGGGTACCCAATCCTGGTACTCATCACTCCCTGTGCATCCGATCCCGGGACCCATCACTCCCTGTGTACCCAAATCTGATACTCCATCAGTCCCTCTGTACCCAAGCCCAGTACCCACCCCTTCCTTTGTAACCAATCCCAGCACCCATCAGTCACTGTGTACCCTGTCCCGGTACACATCACTCCCTGTGTATCCAATCCCAGCACCCATTACTCCCTGTGTACCCAATCCCGGTATCCATCACTTCCTGTGCAGCCAATCCCGGTACCCATCACTCCCTGTGTACCCTGTCCTGGTACCCATCACTCCCTGTGTACCCAATCCCAGAACCTATCAGTCCCTGTGTATACAATCCTGATACCCATCACGCCCTGTGTACCCTATCCTGGTGCTCATCACTCCGTTTACCCAATCCGGGTATCCATCACTACATGTGTACCCAGTCCAAGTTCACATTACACCCCGTGTACCCAATCCTGGTCCCCACCCGTCCCAGTGTACCCAAACCCGAGACCCATCGCTCCCTGTGTACCTAATCCCGATACTCACCCCTCCCTGTGTACCCAATCCTGGTACCCATCACTCCCTGTGTACCCAATCCCGATACTCACCCCTCCCTATGTACCCAATCCTGGTACCATTCACTCCCTGTGTACCCTATCCTGGTGCTCATCACTCCGTGTGTACTCAATCCTGGTATCCATCACTCCATGTGTACCCAATCCCGATACTCACCCCTCCCTGTATACCCAATCCTGGTACCCATCACTCCCTGTGTACCCAATCCCGATACTCACCCCTCCCTGTGTACCCATTCCCGGGACCAACCCCTCATTGAGTAACCAATCCTGGGACACATCACTCCTTGTGTAGCCAATCCCAATACTTACCCCTCCCTGTGTAGCCAATCCTGGAACTCATCACTCACTGTATACTCTGTCCTGGTATCCATCACTCCCTATTTACCCAATCCCAGCACCCATCACACCCTGTGTACCCAGTACTGGTACCAATAAATCCCTGTGTACCCAGACCGGGTACCCATCACTCCCTGTGTACCCAAATCCGATACTGCATCAGTCCCTGTGTACCCAATCCCGGTACCCACACCTCCCTGTGTACACAATCCCAGTACCCACCCCTTCCTGTGTACCGAATCCCGGTATCCATCACTCCCTGTGTAGCCAATCCCGGTACCCATCACTCCCTGTGTACCCTGTCCTGGTACCAATAACTCCCTGTGTACCCAATCCCAGTACCCACACCTCCCTGTGTACACAATCCCAGTACCCACCCCTTCCTGTGTAACCAATCCCAGCACCCATTACTCCCTGTGTACCCAATCCCGGTCCACCCCACCCTGTGTACCCTGTCCTGGTACCAATAACTCCCTGTGTAGCCAATCCCGATACCCACCACTCCCTGTGGAACAAATCCCGGTACCCAACACTCCCTGTGTACCCAATCCTAGTATCCATCAGTCCCTGTGAACCCAATCTGGGTACCCACCCCTCCCTGTGTACCCAATCCCGGTCACAAATTAGTCCCTGTGTACCAAATCCTGGTACAATCACTCCCTGTGTACCCAATACAGGAACCTACCCCTCCCTGTGTAACCAATCCTGGCATCCATCATTCCCTGTGTGCTCAATCCTGGTACCAATCACTCCCTGTGTACCCAATCCCGGTGCCCACTCCTCCCTGTGTACCCAAATCCGATACTCCATCAGTCCCTGTGTACCCAATCCCGATACCCATCTCTCCCTGAGTACCCAATCCCGGTATCCATCATTCTCTGTGTACGCAATCCCATTAACCACTCCTACCTGTGAACTCAATCCCACCACACATCAGTCTCTGTGTACCCAAGCGCAGTTCCCAGCATTCCCTGTGTAACCGATACCCATCACTCCCTGTGTAACCAATCCTGGTACTCATCACTCCCTGTGTACCCAATCATGGGACCCACCCCACCCTGTGTACCCAACCCCAGTACCCATCACTTCCTGTGTACCCTGTCCCAGTACCCATCACTCCCTGTGTACCCAAATCCGATACTCCATCACTCCCTGTGTACCCTGTCCTGGTACCCATCGCTCCCTGTGTACCCAATCCTGGTCCTCATCACACCCTGTGTACCAAATCCGATACTCCATCACTCCCTGTGTACCCTGTCCCGGTACCCATCGCTCTTGTGTACCCAATCCTGGTCCTCATCACTCCCTGTGTACCAAATCCTGGTATCCATCACTCCCTGTGTACCCGATCCTGGTATCCATAACTCCCTGTGTATCCAATCCTGGTACCCACCCCTCCCTGTGTAGCCAATCATGGTACACATCACTCCCTGTGTACCCAAATCTGATACTCCATCAGTCCCTGTGTACCCAATCCCGGTACCCACACCTCCCTGTGTACCCAATCCCAGTACCCACTCCTTCCTGTGTAACCAATCCCAGCACCCATCAGTCACTGTGTACCCTGTCCCGGTACACATCACTCCCTGTGTATCCAATCCCAGCACCCATTACTCCCTGTGTACCCAATCCCGGTACACACCCCACCCTGTGTACCGAATCCCGGTATCCATCACTTCCTGTGCAGCCAATCCCGGTACGCATCACTCCCTGTGAACCCTGTCCAGGTACCCATCACTCCCTGTGTACCCTGTACTGGTACCCATCACTCGATGTGTACCCTGTCCTGGTACCAATCACTCCCTGTGTAACCAATCCCAGCACCCATTACTCCCTGTGTACCCAGACCCGGTACACATCACAGTCCGTGTACCCAGTCCCGGTACACATCACACCCTGTGTACCCAATCCCAGCACCTATCAGTCCCTGTGTATCCAATCCTGATCCCCATCACGCCCTGTGTACCCTATCCTGGTGCTCATCACTCCCTGTGTACCCAATCCAGGTATCCATCACTCCATGTGTACCCAGTCCAAGTACACATTACACCCCGTGTACCCAATCCTGGTACCCATCATTCCCTGTGTACACAATCCCGATACTCACCCCTCCCTATGTACCCAATCCTGGTACCATTCACTCCCTGTGTACCCAATCCCGATACACACCCGTCCCTGTGTACCCAATCCTGGTACCCATCACTCCCTGTGTATCCAATCCCGATACTCACCCCTCCGTGTGTACCCAATCCTGGTACCCATCACTCCCTATGTACCCAATCCCGATACTCACCCCTCCCTGTGTACCCAATCCTGGTACCCATCACTCCCTGTGTACCCAATCCCGATACTCACCCCTCCCTGTGTACCCATTCCCGGGACCAACCACTCACTGAGTAACCAATCCCGGGACACATCACTCCTTGTGTAGCCAATCCCAATACTTACCCCTCCCTGTGTGGCCAATCCTGGAACTCATCACTCACTGTGTACCCTGTCCTGGTATCCATCCTCCCTATTTACCCAATCCCAGCACCCATCACACCCTGTGTACCCAGTACTGGTACCAATAACTCCCTGTGTACCCAGACCGGGTACCCAACACTCCCTGTGTACCCAATCTCGGTACAAATTACTCCCAGTGTACCCAATCCCGATACCCACCCCTACCTGTGGAACCAATCCCGATATTCACCCCTCCCTGTTTACCCAATCCCGGTACCCACCACTCCCTGTGTACCCAATCCGGATACCCACCACTCCCTGTGTAGCCAATCCTGGAACCCATCAGTCCCTATGTACCCAAGCGCAGTTCCCAGCATTTGCTGTGTACCCAATACCCATCACTCCCTGTGTAACTAATCCCCAGTACAATCACTCCCTGTGTACCCAATCCCGGTACCCAACCCTCCCTGTGTACCCAATCCCGATACCCGCCCCTCCCTGTGTCCCCAATCCCAGTACCCATCACTCCCTCTGTACCTAATCCTGGTACCCATCACTCCCTCTGTACCCAATCCTGGTACCCATCACTCCCTGTTTACCCAATCCCGGTACCCATCACTCCCTGTGTACCCAATCCCAGTACCCACCCCTCCATGTGTACCCAAACCCGAGACCCATCTCTTCCTGTGTACCCAATCCCAGGACCCATCAGTCCCTGCGTACCAAATCGTGGTATCCATCATTCCCGGTATACCCAATCCTGATACCCATCTCTCCCTGACTACCCAATCCTGGTACCGATCACTCCCTCTGTACCCAATCCCGATACCCATCACTCCCTGTGTAACCAATCCTGGTCCTCATCACTCCCTGTGTACCCAATCGCAACACCCATCGTTCACTGTGTACCCAATCTCGGTACCCATCACTCCCTGAGTACCCAATCCCGGTATCCATCACTTCCCTGTGTAGCCAATCCCGGTACCCATCACTCCCTGAGTACCCATTCATAGTGCTAAACCCTCCCTGTGTACCAAAACCCGGGACCCATCATTCCCTGTGTACCTAATCCCGAAACCCATCACTCACTGGGTACCCAATCCTGGTACTCATCACTCCCTGTGTACCCAAATCTGATACTCCATCAGTCCCTCTGTACCCAAGCCCAGTACCCACCCCTTCCTTTGTAACCAATCCCAGCACCCATCAGTCACTGTGTACCCTATCCCGGTACACATCACTCCCTGTGTATCCAATCCCAGCACCCATTACTCCCTGTGTACCCAATCCCGGTATCCATCACTTCCTGTGCAGCCAATCCCGGTACCCATCTCTCCCTGTGTACCCTGTCCTGGTACCCATCACTCCCTGTGTACCCAATCCCAGAACCTATCAGTCCCTGTGTATACAATCCTGATACCCATCACTCCCTGTGTACCCTATCCTGGTGCTCATCACTCCGTTTACCCAATCCGGGTATCCATCACTACATGTGTACCCAGTCCAAGTTCACATTACACCCCGTGTACCCAATCCTGGTCCCCACCCGTCCCAGTGTACCCAAACCCGAGACCCATCGCTCCCTGTGTACCTAATCCCGATACTCACCCCTCCCTGTGTACCCAATCCTGGTACCCATCACTCCCTGTGTACCCAATCCCGATACTCACCCCTCCCTATGTACCCAATCCTGGTACCATTCACTCCCTGTGTACCCTATCCTGGTGCTCATCACTCCCTGTGTACCCAATCCGGGTATCCATCACTCCATGTGTACCCAGTCCAAGTACACATTACACCCCGTGAACCCAATCCTTGTGCCCACCCGTCCCAGTGTACCCAAACCCGAGACCCATCGCTCCCTGTGTACCTAATCCCGATGCTCACCCCTCCCTGTGTACCCAATCCTGCTACCATTCACTCCATGTGTACCCAATCCTGATACACACCCCTCCCTGTGTACCCAATCCTGGTACCCATCACTCCCTGTGTATCCAATCCCGATACTCACCCCTCCGTGTGTACTCAATCCTGGTACCCATCACTCCCTGTGTACCCAATCCCGATACTCACCCCTCCCTGTGTACCCAATCCTGGTACCCATCACTCCCTGTGTACCCAATCCCGATACTCACCCCTCCCTGTGTACCCATTCCCGGGACCAACCCCTCATTGAGTAACCAATCCTGGGACACATCACTCCTTGTGTAGCCAATCCCAATACTTACCCCTCCCTGTGTAGCCAATCCTGGAACTCATCACTCACTGTGTACTCTGTCCTGGTATCCATCACTCCCTATTTACCCAATCCCAGCACCCATCACACCCTGTGTACCCAGTACTGGTACCAATAAATCCCTGTGTACCCAGACCGGGTACCCATCACTCCCTGTGTACCCAAATCCGATATTGCATCAGTCCCTGTGTACCCAATCCCGGTACCCACACCTCCCTGTGTACACAATCCCAGTACCCACCCCTTCCTGTGTACCGAATCCCGGTATCCATCACTCCCTGTGTAGCCAATCCCGGTACCCATCACTCCCTGTGTACCCTGTCCTGGTACCAATAACTCCCTGTGTACCCAATCCCGAAACCCACCACTCCCTGTGGAACAAATCCTAGTATCCATCAGCCCCTGTGAACCCAATCTGGGTACCCACCCCTCCCTGTGTACCCAATCCCGTTCTCCAATTAGTCCCTGTGTACCAAATCCTGGTACAATCACTCCCTGTGAACCCAATACAGGAACCCACCCCTCCCTGTGTAACCAATCCTGGCATCCATCATTCCCTGTGTGCTCCATCCCGGTACCCATCTCTCCCTGAGTACCCAATCCCGGTATCCATCACTCCCTGTGTAGCCAATCCCGGTACCCATCACTCTCTGTGTACCCAATCCCGAAACCCATCACACCTCGTGTACCAAATCCTGGTGCACCCCACTCCCTATGCATCCAATCCCGGGACCCACCCCACCCTGTGTAGCCAATCCCGGTACCCATCACTCCCTGAGTACCCATTCATAGTGCTAAACCCTCCCTGTGTACCAAAACCCGGGACCCATCACTCCCTGTGTACCTAATCCCGAAACCCATCACTCACTGGGTACCCAATCCTGGTACTCATCACTCCCTGTGCATCCGATCCCGGTATCCATCACTCCCTCTGTACCTACTCCTGGCACCCATCAGTCCCTGTGTACCCAATCCCAGCACCCATCAGTCCCTGTGTACCCAATCCCAGCACCCATCAGTCCCTGTGTACTCAATCCCGGTACCAACCACTTCCTGAGTACCCAATCCTGGAACCCATCAGTCCCTATGTACCCAAGCGCAGTTCCCAGCATTTGCTGTGTACCCAATACCCATCACTCCCTGTGTACCCAATTGCAACACCCATCATTCCCTGTACACCCAATCCCGGTATCCGTCACTCCATGTGTACCCAATCATGGTAAACACCCCTCCCTGTATACCCAATCCAGGTACCCACCCCTTCCTGTGTACCCAATCCCAGCACCCATCACTCCCTGTGTACGAAATCCTGATACCCATCTCTCCCTGAGTACCCAATCCCGGAACCCATCACTCCCGTGTACCCAATCCTGGTACCAAGCACTCCCTGTGTACACAATCCCGGTCTCCAATTAGTCCCTGTGTACCCAATCCTGGTACAATTACTCCCTGTGTAACCAATCCTGGTACTCATCACTCCCTGTGTACCCAATTGCAACACACATCATTCCCTGTATACCCAATCCCAGTATCCATCACTCTCTGTGTAGCCAATCCCGGTATCCATCACTCCCTGAGTACCCTGTCCCGGTACCCATCACTCCCTGTGTACCCAAATCCGATACTGCATCAGTCCCTGTGTACCCAATCCCGGTACCCACACCTCCCTGTGTACACAGTCCCAGTATCCACCCTTTCCTGTGTAACCAATCCCAGCACCCATTACTCCCTGTGTACCCAATCCCGGTCCACCCCACCCTGTGTACCGAATCCCGGTATCCATCACTCCCTGTGTAGCCAATCCCGGTACCCATCACTCCCTGTGTACCCTGTCCTGGTACCCATCACTCCCTGTGTACCCAAATCCGATACTCCATCACTCCCTGTGTACCCTGTCCCGGTACCCATCGCTCTTGTGTACCCAATCCTGGTCCTCATCACTCCCTGTGTACCAAATCCTGGTATCCATCACTCCCTGTGTACCCGATCCTGGTATCCATAACTCCCTGTGTACCAAATCCTGGTACCCACCCCTCCCTGTGTACCCAATCATGGTACACATCACTCCCTGTGTACCCAAATCTGATACTCCATCAGTCCCTGTGTACCCAATCCCAGTACCCACCCCTTCCTGTGTAACCAATCCCAGCACCCATTACTCCCTGTGTACCCAATCCCGGTATCCATCACTTCCTGTGCAGCCAATTCCGGTACCCATCACTTCCTGTGCAGCCAATCCCGGTACCCATCACTCCCTGTGTACCCTGTCCTGGTACCCATCACTCCCTGTGTACCCAATCCCAGAACCTATCAGTCCCTGTGTATACAATCCTGATACCCATCACTCCCTGTGTACCCTATCCTGGTGCTCATCACTCCGTTTACCCAATCCGGGTGTCCATCACTACATGTGTACCCAGTCCAAGTTCACATTACACCCCGTGTACCCAATCCTGGTCCCCACCCGTCCCAGTGTACCCAAACCCGAGACCCATCGCTCCCTGTGTACCTAATCCCGATACTCACCCCTCCCTGTGTACCCAATCCTGGTACCCATCACTCCCTGTGTACCCAAATCCGATACTGCATCAGTCCCTGTGTACCCAATCCCGGTACCCACACCTCCCTGTGTACACAATCCCAGTACCCACCCCTTCCTGTGTACCGAATCCCGGTATCCATCACTCCCTGTGTAGCCAATCCCGGTACCCATCACTCCCTGTGTACCCTGTCCTGGTACCAATAACTCCCTGTGTACCCAATCCCGAAACCCACCACTCCCTGTGGAACAAATCCTAGTATCCATCAGCCCCTGTGAACCCAATCTGGGTACCCACCCCTCCCTGTGTACCCAATCCCGGTCTCCAATTAGTCCCTGTGTACCAAATCCTGGTACAATCACTCCCTGTGAACCCAATACAGGAACCCACCCCTCCCTGTGTAACCAATCCTGGCATCCATCATTCCCTGTGTGCTCCATCCTGGTACCAATCACTCCCTGTGTACCCAATCCTGGTGCCCACTCCTCCCTGTGTACCCAAATCCGATACTCCATCAGTCCCTGTGTACCCAATCCCGGTACCCACCAATCCCTGTGTACCGAATCCCGGTACCCACCCCTTCCTGTGTACCCAATCCCAGCAACCAACAGTCCCTGTGTACCAAATCGCGGTACCCATCATTTCCTGTGTACCCAATCCCGATACCCATCTCTCCCTGAGTACCCAATCCCGGTATCCATCATTCTCTGTGTACCCAATCCCGTTAACCACTCCTACCTGTGAACGCAATCCCACCACACATCAGTCTCTGTGTACCCAAGCGCAGTTCCCTGCATTCCCTGTGTAACCGATACCCATCACTCCCTGTGTAACCAATCATGGTACCCACCCCTCCCTGTGTACCCAATCATGGTGCACAGCACTCCTTATGCATCAAATCCCGGGACCCACCCCACCCTGTCTACCCAAACCCAGTACCCATCACTCCCTGTGTACCCTGTCCCAGTACCCATCGCTCCCTGTGTACCCAATCCTGGTCCTCATCACTCCCAGTGTACCAAATCCTGGTATCCATCAGTCCCTGTGTACCCAATCCCGGTACCCACCCCTTCCTGAGTACCCAATCCTGGAACCCATCAGTCCCTATGTACCCAAGTGCAGTTCCCAGCATTCGCTGTGTACCCAATACCCATCACTCCCTGAGTACCCAATCCTGGTACCCAGCACTCCCTGTGTACCCAATCATGGTACCCAGCACTCCCTGTGTATCCGATCCCAGTATCCATCTCTCCCTGTGTACCCAATCATGGTACCCACCCCACCCTGTGTACTCAACCCCAGTACCCATCACTCTAGGTATCCGGGTATCCATCACTCCATGTGTACCCAGTCCTAGTACACGTTACACCCCGTGTACCCAATCCTGGTGCCCATCCCTCCCTCTGTACCCAAACCCGAGACCCATCGCTCCCTGTGTACCTAATCCCGATACTCACCCCTCCCTGTGTACCCAATCCTGGTACCCATCACTCCCTATGTACCCAATCCCGATACTCATCCCTCCCTATGTACCCAATCCTGGTACCCACCCCTCCCTGTGTACCCAATCCCAGTACCTACCCCTTCCTGTGTAACCAATCCCAGCACACATCAATCACTGTGTACCCTGTCCCAGTACCCATCACTCCCTGTGTACCCAATCCCAGCACCCATTACTCCCGGTGTACCCAATCCCGGTACACACCCCACCCTGTGTACCAAATCACTCGATGTGTACCCAAATCCGATACTCCATCACTCCCTGTGTACCCAGATCCAGAACACATCACACGCCGTGTACCCAATCCTGGTGCCCACCCCTCCCTGTGTACCCATTCCTAGTGCTAAACCCTCCCTGTGTACCAAAACCCGGGACCCATCATTCCCTGTGTACCCAAACCCTGTACCAACCACTCCCTGTGTTCCCAATCCCGGTACCCATAACTCGCTGTGTAACCAATCCCAGCACCCATTACTCCCTGTGTACCCAATCCCGTTATCCATCACTCCCTGAGTAGCCAATCCTGGTACCTATCACTCTCTGTGTACCCAATCCCAGTACCCATGATTCCCTGTGTACCCAGTCCTGGTACCCATCACTCCCTGTGTACCCAATCCCGGAAACCAATTAGTCCCTGTGTACCAAATCCTGGTAACCACCACTCACTGTGTACCCAATCCTGGTATCCATCACTCCCAGTGTACCCAATCCCGGTACCCAATTAGTCCCTGTTTACCCAATCCTGGTACAATCACTCCCTGTGTACCCAATACAGGAACTCACCCCTCCCTGTGTACCCAATCCTGGCATCCATCATTCCTTGTGTGCTCAATCCTCATACCAATCACTCCCTGTGTACCCAATCCCGGTGCCCACTCCTCCCTGTGTACCCAAATCTGATACTCCATCAGTCCCTGTGTATCCAATACTGGTACCCACCCCTCCCTGTATACCCAATCCCGGTACCCACCCCTTCCTGTGTACCCAATCCCAGCACCCATCAGTCCCTGAGTACCCAATCCTGGTGCACACCACTTCCTGTGTACCCAATCCCGATACACATCTCTCCCTGTGTACCCAATCCCGGTATCCATCACTCCCTTTGTACCCAAACCCTGTACCAACCTCTCCCTGTGTACTTAATCCCGGTACCCACTACTCCCTGTGTACCCAATCCTGTTATACACACCTCCCTGTGAACCCAATCATGGTGCCCATCACTCCCTGTGTACCCAATCCCAGCACCCATCAGTCCCTTTGTACACAAACCCTGTACCAACCTCTCCCTGTGTACCCAATCCCGGTACCCATTACTCCCTGTGTACCCAATCCCGGGACCCACCCCACACTGTGTACCGAATCCTGGTATCCATCACTCCCTGTGTACCCTGTCCTGGTACCCATCACTTGATGTGTACCCAAATCCGATACTCCATCACTCCCTGTGTACCCAGACCCAGAACACATCACACGTCGTGTACCCAATCCTGGTGCCCACCCCTCCCTGTGTATGCAATCGTGGTACCCATCACTGCCTGTGTACCCAATCCCAGCACCCATCATTCCCTGTGTACCCATTCCCGGTATCCATCACTCCCTGTGTACACAATCCCTTTATCCACTCCTACCTGTGAATGCAATCCCGCCACCCATCAGTCACTGTGTACCCAAACACAGTTCCCAGCATTCCCTGTGTACCCGATACCCATTACTCCCTGTGTAACCAATCCTGGTACTCATCACTCCCTGTGTACCCAAACCTGGTGCACACCACTCCTTATGCATCAAATCCCAGGACCCACCCCACCCTGTGTACCCAACCCCAGTACCCATCACTCCCTGTGTACCCAAATCCAATACTCCATCACTCCCTGTGTACCCAATCGCAACACCCATCACTCCCTGTGTACCCAATCCCGGAACAATCACTCCCTGTGTTCCCAATCCCGGTACCAATCTCTCCCTGTGTATCCAATCCCAGTACCCACCCCTTCTGGTGTACCCAATCCTGGTATCCATCATTCCCTGTGTACTCAATCCTGGTACCAGTCACTCCCTGTGTACTCAATCCCAGCACCCATCACTCCATGTGCACTCAATTCCGGAACACATCAATCCCTGAGTATCCAATCCCGGTACCCACCACTCCCTATGTAGCCATTCCCAGTATCCATCACTCCCTGTGCAGCCATTCCCAGTACCCACCACTCCCTGTGTACTCAATCCCAGCACCCATCAGTCGCTGTGTACCGAATCCCGGTACCCATCACTCCCTCAAAACTGTGGTTCAGAGATAATTTTCCTCCTGAGTGTCATAAGTTTTACACAAGGAGTGTCCACCCCAGTCTGGTGGATTATGGGGAGACTACTGGATAATAGCTCCAGATTGTACAACAAACAATGGATAATCAAACCACAGAAAACCCTGTGCTGATAACTTGCTTCATTTCAATATATTACTCTGAAAAGATTACTCACACCATAGAAAAGACCAAATCGGCTGTCGGGAAAATAGGATGGCAGTAGTTTGTGTCCAAGACTCAGCAGAGGATCCTCGTAACCCCACAGCAGCTCCTCCACACTGTGAGTTTGAAAGATTGCACTGCTCTTCATGGCAAACAAGAAGGAGAAGATGATTTTCTGGGATGCACCGATGTGTTTTAGTGATTCCAGCAGAGCCTAGGGAAAGGAACAGGAAAACATATAGTCTATCACATTCATACAGGCAAAATCTTTTCCAAAGTAGTGTAAACCCTGTCTAAGGATATTGCTGATCATTGATAGTGTGTGTGCATCACCACAAGGTCAATATTGATAGTCTGCTTCTAATTATTTTTGAGAAGTTGGTCTTCTTGAATTATCGCATGCCTCTGGGTAGAACATACCCAGGTAAACTGGTTGGTTATTGTCACATATATCCAAGAACAATGAAAAACATTGTTTTGTATGCCATTCTGCTCTGCAAGTCAAACAAGAAGGATGAGACCATTTTCTGGCTGCCCCAATGTGCTTTTGCATTTCCAGCAGGGTTAGAGAAGGGAATGGGGGAACACTTGATGATAATGTTTTGATGCTAGGCTAACACAACCCGTCAGGAACTAGCAATCATAAAGTAGAATAAAGAACTATTTATACATGATGTTACTTAGATATATTTATACCAAAATGCTTTTACTGCCATTGTTGGACACAATGGACAGCTCCCTCCACCATACCAAAATGATTACATGGAAATTGATGTTAAATGTGTTGCAGCCTCAAAATTCACATCCATTTTGCCAAAACAATTTAAGCCCCTCCAATCAGGTTTCCTCTCCTCAACTCTACCAAAACAAGTTTGTTCAAGGCTCCCAATGTCAGTTAATGTAATGAGCACAAAGATCACCCGGTCATCTCTCTTCTCCCATGTTTATCGAGCAGAAGATACAAAAGCTTGAGAACACGTACCTCCAGGGTCAAAGACAGGTTGTTAGAACATAGTCCTTAAAAGCATTGCTCTTCAACTAAATTCAAAATAATTGATATTAATCAATAGTAAATGTTAAATGCTCTTAGTCTGGCTGCTCAGAAAGATTGATGCAGGCAGACAGGAGAAAAGGTTCAAAGATGTGATACAACTGGGAGTACAATAACCACTATAACTGATTCTAGGATGTTGATGCTTTGGAGAGGTTGCAGAAAAGGATGCTGTTGGAATTAGAGGGCATGTGCTATAACAAGAGGGTGGACAAACTTGGGTTGTTTTCTCTGGAGCGGCAAAGGTTGAGAAGAGATCTGATAGAGATTTGCAAGATTATAAAAGACGTAGGCTGAGTAGATGGACAGTATCTTTTCCCAGGGTTGAAATGTCTAATACAAGAGCACATGCATTTAAGGTGAGAGCGGTTGAGTTCAAAGGAGAGGTGCAAGTTTTTTTACACAGAGTGGTGGGTGTCTGGAATACACTGTCTGGGGTGGTGGTAGAGGCAGATACATTACGGATTTTTAAGATACGTTTAGATAAGCAAATGAATGCAAGGGAAATGGAAGAATATGGATATTGTGTATAGAGAAGGGATTAGTTTAGTTGGCCATTTGATTACTAATTTAATTGGTTCAGCACAATATTGTGGGCCTATTTCTGTGTTGTATTCTTCTACATTCTATGCTCTATGTTAAATACGAGGGGTGACTGATAAGTTTGTGGCCTAAGGCAGAAGGAGATGAGTTATACAGCTCTCGTTACATGTACATGCAGTTCAACTCTTTGAGTGATTATGCAGAAAATTTGAAGTTAATAACTCATCAGGGATGATTGATAAGTTTGTGGCCTAAGGTAGAAGGAGATGAGTTATTAACTTCAAACTTTCTGCATAATCACTCAAAGAGTTGAACTGGATGAACAAATGGTAAAATGGATCGGCAAATTTGCAGATGATATCAATTTTGGGGGTGTAGTGGACAGCAAGGAAGACTATCAAAACTTGCAATGAGATTTGGATCAGCTGGAAAAATGGGCTGAAAAATGGCAGAGGAATTTTGATAGGGCTGTAAAGAAAGAATTTGGCACATTGGCAATGGGGGCCCTCAACTCACAAGTAGGGGCGGTTATCCCCCACAGCTAGACATTTCCTCTGGCTCAACGCAGGGTCATCTACTAGAGATCTCAGCCTTGGAATCACACGTTCATTGCCATTTTTGTTATTATTTGCGTTTCTTGGTTCTTATTTGTTCAGGGAGTAGATCGATTAAGTTTTATTCTAATTTCAATGATACATTGACAGAAAAATATAGATGGCTAAGGACAAGGTAAAATTCATTTCTTTTAATGTAAATGGGCTATTAAATCCAATCAAACATAAGAGAATTTAATCCAAAATGAAAAAAAGAACAAGCCCATGTAGTATATTTACAGGAAACTCATTTAAATGATAATGAGCATAAAAAACTAAAGAGAATGGGCTTCATTAATCTGTTTTTCTCCTCATATAAATCAGGACATAGGAGAGGAGTTGCTATTCTTATCTCAAGTAAGCTAAATTTTGAAAAAGTATTCAAAATAGGAGATAAAAACGGCAGATATATTCTGGTAAGGGGGAATATAGACAGCAATTCAGTTACTCTATTGAATATATACGCAGCCCCGGGAAGTGATATTGGTTTCTTTCAGAAAATTACTGATATTATGGTAACGGAAACAGAAGGTATCCTGATATGTGGGGGAGACTTAAATTTACAATTCCAACCAAACTTAGACTCTTCCAATAGAAAAACATATGAAACAAAATCTTTACATAAGAAAGTTAATACACTTTTTGAGGATGTTGGTTTAATTGATATATGGAGGGACCTTTTCCCTGACAGAAGGGATTACACTCATTATTCTGCTCCCCATTCTGTATATACAAGAATAGACTATTTCATAACATTTGGAAAAGACAAAGACAAAATAAACACCTGTGGAATTGGGACAATAGATGTAAGTGACCATGCACCTATATATTTATCTGTTGATTTTGACCTACAACCAAAGAATACTATTTGGAAACTAAATTCAAGTCTACTCAATGATCCATACTTTAAGGAACAAATTAAAAAAGAAATTGGTCTCTACTTAGAATTTAATGATAATGGAGAGGTTTCACCTCCCATTTTATGGGATAGTCTGAAGGCGGTCTTAAGAGGGAAATTTATAGCTCATATAAGAAGAAAATAAGGAATAAAACATTAGAGGAATTACAAAATAGGCTGAAGGAACTAGAGAAAAAACACTAATTGAATTTGGCACAGGATACATTAGGGGAAATTAAAAGAATTAGAAATGAAATAAATAGTTTGGCTACACAAGAAATCAGGAAAAACTTAATGTTTCTGAAACAGAGACATTATGAAAGTGGATCAAAATCTATGAAAATACTGGCGTGGAAACGGAAAAAAAAGATAGCAGAAAATACAATTCATAGAATTATGGACCCAAGAACGAAAATGATAAAAAATAAGCTAAGTGAAATTCAAGAAGCTTTTGAAGTGTTTTACAAAACTCTATATTCCAAAGTTCCGGGGGAAGTATAACCCAAATTAACACCTTCTTGAATTCTCTAGAGTTACCCACTTTAAGCAAAGAACAAAATAGAACGATGACTGCTGACATAACTGAAGTTGAATTAAAAGCTGCAATTAGTAGGCTTAAATTAAGCAAGTCACCAGGATCAGATGGGTATACGGCAGAGTGGTACAAAGAATTTAAAAATGAGTTAATTCCTGTTTTACTCCCCACACTAAACTGGGCTCTAAAAAAGGCACAAACGCCACCCAGTTGGAAGGAAGCGATAATCTCAGCTATACCGAAAGAAGACAAGGATAAAATGGAATGCAGGTCATTTAGACCAAAATCCGTTCTTAATGTAGATTATAGATTATTTACCTCCACCATGGCCAAACGATTAGAGGAGTTTCTACTGTTACGAAAACCCCGTAACCAGGTAACTTACCAGCAAAGATAGATGGATCAGCTGAGTCGGATGCTACTATTTTCAAACGTTTTATTCAACAAGGGCACAAACGTATGGTTAATACAAAACATTCAGATCATACACGTCGTCAAAACTCAATCTAAAACACCGGTGTAACCATAATCAATCAGAAATAAGCTCTACAGTTGTCTAGGGGTTAATACTGAGTCCAACGGAAATATAAAGAGTCACTCAGAAGTTTGCCGGCTTTTCCTTTTGGGAACCGCTGGGATTTTCACGTTGTAGAGAGAGAGAGAGAGAGAGACGACTTAGAAAAGATACACACTTGCCCGTCGTCTTGGCAGAGCAAATCCTTGGAACCAGGGGAGCAGACTTCCCCGTTGTTGTTTAAAAGCAGTCTTTCGTTGGTTTTAGCCACAGATTCAAATTCAGAATCTACCGCACGTGGCTTCCTTCAAAATAGCGTCCCGCTCCCACGGGAATCGATCTCGTGTCTACTGGGTGCTTCTGGGTGCTTCTGAGGGTCCTCCCCTCAGACCCGCCTTTATACTTCTTCACGGGATCACAGGTGTCAATCAAGTTGCAGGTAATGCGATCTCTCTCTCAACCAGCCCACTTTGCCCGAGGGCTTTTCACGTGGTCTCCATGAGACAATAGTCAAAGTCACCTTTATTCTGCTTCTTGGGAGAACGTGGTCTTCCGCACGTCTCTCGCTCTTGGGTCAGTTGACCCCCCTTAACTAGAGTTCTTGCGATTTTCACAAAGGAGGGGGCCAACGGCATAACACCTCCCCCCATAATGGGTTTTTAACCAGCGGTTAAAAACAGGTTGACACAGGAATTTTTTTTTTTGAATCTACATACTACACAAGCTTTTCTCTTCACAGAGTACTACTGTTATACATTCAAGTCAGTATCTAAACAGGTAACAAGTACAGTGCCCCTTTTCTTTAATACCTTAACCTCATGTGCCATACTAACGCCTGGTAGCATCAAACTTCAGCTCAATAACCACCTTATTTATTTGCTTTCTTCAGCAACATAACTAAGGAGGTGTGATCTTAGCTTACATACATCTACAAAGGTTCATGCAAAAGACAAATTTTTATGTTACTTTCAAACTTAACAGTCAAGCTTCCATGGGTGTTGTCTTTATTATTCACATACTTTGTCAAAATCCCTTAAAACCGGCTTCTGCTATTTTAAAAATCGCGTCCCCATTAACCCTCGCCTCTTTTCCGGTTAATTCCCTCGTGGCGATCTTGGGCACCCTGGCGAAATAGGCTTTCGCCCGCTCCTTTCATAGGAGTTATTTTATCAGCGTGTTCCAAACTTAGACCACCCAATTCCTTAATTTTAGGCAATTTGTCGTTTTTCTCTTCTGCTTCTGCTTCTAGCTGCTTTAGCTGGAGTTCACGATCCCGCTTTATCTCTAATTCCTTTAGTTTGAACACATGCTCTCTTTCCACAGCCCTTTCCTTCGCAGCTCTCTCGGCATCTTTTTCCCTCTCAGCTCTCTCCACAGCTTTTTCAGCTGCTTCTACGTCCAGCTGCTTTACTTTAAGCTCATAGTCCAGCCTTGCTTTCTCCAACTCTACCTGATCTGTCCCACTCGCTAATCTCTTTTCGGGGATATTTTCCAAATCCTCAGCTGCAAACACCTTTTTCCCAACGTAATGCTGGTGTATGACCCTTCGCACTTCCTGCTTTTTCATTGCTGGCTTCACCGCTGTGAGGTCTAACGCCTGCGCCAAATTTACCAAGTCTGATTTTGTAGCCTTCCCTAGCGCCTCTACCGTCGGGTCTCTCATAAATTCACCCACATCCATCTTTGCTGGTTTCCCGTCTGGCTACCTGCGTAACCAGATTTAAGTTTGGACTTACAGCCCGATTCACTGACCCTCCCGTTTGGTTTCAAATCCGGGACGAGAACCCCACTTGTTACGAAAACCCCGTAACCAGGTAACTTACCAGCAAAGATAGATGGATCAGCTGAGTCGGATGCTACTATTTTCAAACGTTTTATTCAACAAGGGCACAAACGTATGGTTAATACAAAACATTCAGATCATACACGTCGTCAAAACTCAATCTAAAACACCGGTGTAACCATAATCAATCAGAAATAAGCTCTACAGTTGTCTAGGGGTTAATACTGAGTCCAACGGAAATATAAAGAGTCACTCAGAAGTTTGCCGGCTTTTCCTTTTGGGAACCGCTGGGATTTTCACGTTGTAGAGAGAGAGAGAGAGAGAGAGAGGACTTAGAAAAGATACACACTTGCCCGTCGTCTTGGCAGAGCAAATCCTTGGAACCAGGGGAGCAGACTTCCCCGTTGTTGTTTAAAAGCAGTCTTTCGTTGGTTTTAGCCACAGATTCAAATTCGGAATCTACCGCACGTGGCTTCCTTCAAAATGGCGTCCCGCTCCCACGGGAATCGATCTCGTGTCTACTGGGTGCTTCTGGGTGCTTCTGAGGGTCCTCCCCTCAGACCCGCCTTTATACTTCTTCACGGGATCGCAGGTGTCAATCAAGTTGCAGGTAATGCGATCTCTCTCTCAACCAGCCCACTTTGCCCGAGGGCTTTTCACGTGGTCTCCATGAGACAATAGTCAAAGTCACCTTTATTCTGCTTCTTGGGAGAACGTGGTCTTCCGCACGTCTCTCGCTCTTGGGTCAGTTGACCCCCCTTAACTAGAGTTCTTGCGATTTTCACAAAGGAGGGGGCCAACGGCATAACACTACCCATACTGATACGTAATGATCAGACAGGTTTTATACGACAACGCCAGACTCAAGACAATATACGAAGGACCCTTCATATTATGGATCATATACAAAAAAATAAAATTGAAGCAATAGTGATAAGCGTGGATGCTGAAAAAGCATTTGATTTGGTTAATTGGAATTTTCTTTACAGAGTTTTACATAGATTTGGTTTCCATAACACAATTATTAAAACTATACAGGCACTATATGACAACCTTACGGCTAGGATTAAAATCAATGGATATTTATCAAATAGTTTTACCCTAGAAAGGGGCACGAGACAGGGTTGTGCATGGTCACTGATACACTTCACATTATATCTGGAACCATTAGCTCAATACATCAGACAATAATGAAGATATCAGGGGAATTACTATTAAAGGGACAGAGCATAAATTGGCTTGTTATGCGGATGACATTTTGATCTATCTAGGGCAACCGACATACTCTTTACCTAAATTGATGCAATCCTTTGAACAATATGGTCAATTATCAGGATACAAGATCAACATAGATAAAACCCAATTACTTTCATATTACTATAGCCCACCAAGAGAAATTGAAAGTCAATACCCCTGGGCATGGCACAGAGTCTTTCAAATATTTGGGCATCATTATGCCAAAAGATTTGGCAAAATTATCAGAATGTAATTATCAGCTTTTATATAAAAAATTAAGGAAGATCTGGCAAGATGGAACCTGATTCCTTTTTTCAGTCTCAATTCAAGGATTGAGTCTATTAAAATGAATATACTGCCCAGATTGTTATATCTCTTTCAGACCCTACCAATAGAGATTAATCAAAATCAATTCAATGAATGGAACAAGATGATCTCAAGATATATTTGGCAGGGTAAAAGGCCTAGAGTTCGTCTCAAAACTTTGCAATTAGCAAAGGAAAAGGGGGGATGGGGCCTACCTTCTCTCAGAGATTATTATTTTGCAGCACAGTTGAGAGCTGTGATATGTTGGTGTAACCCATCATATGACACTCAATGGAAAAACATTGAGGAGCGGTTACGTCCCATCCCCATACAAGCAATTTTGGCTGATAACAACCTCCTGATAACATAAATACTATTGATAACCCTTGGGTGAAATTGACTCTTAAAATATGGAAAACTACTATAAAAGAATATAATCTAGAGGGAGATATTGTAATTCTTAAATAGTGTGCATATGACTCGGATTTTACACCAAATAAATTGGATGCTAGATTTAAGGACTGGACAGCTAAAGGAATAACAGTTCTTTGCAACATAATGAAAGAAGGAACACTGTTCAGTTTTGAAATGCTTAAAGAGAAACACTTATTAGAAAAACAAGATTTTTATCGGTATTTACAGATGCGACAATGTGTTAATAAAATGCTTAAAAATGTAACCAAGGCAAATACATGCTTGATAGAGCTCTTTAGAAAGGCATAATTCAGATAATGGTAGTAGAATCATTTCAAGCATTTATAAGGAGTTGTCAAATCTTAAAACACATTCGACTTCATACATTAAAACAAAATGGGAGAAGGAAGGAGGGATAATTATATTTGAGGAAGAATGGACAACAATATGGAGATATCAATGGAAGTGTACCAGTTCACAGAAATGGAGGGAGTTTGGATGGAAAAACTTGATAAGATATTTTATTACACCCTCTCAGAAATCCCATTATGATAGTAACCTCCTTGTTTGCTGGAGAAATTGTGGAAATCAAAATGCAAATCATTATCATATTTTTTGGGACTGCCCTGTTACCAAAAACTATTGGAGGGGGATACACAATGCCCTAAAAGACATCTTTAAATGTGAAATACCCTTAGAGAGTAAGACCATATATTTTGGATATATACCTCAAGAATGGTTGAAAAGAGATAAATATTTAATGAATATACTGTTGGTGGCTGGTAAAAAGACTCTTACTAGGAAATGGTTATCACAGGAGAGCCCAACTTTAAATACATGGATGGAAATTACAATGGACATTTACAAAATGGAGAAGATAACAGCATCTGTTAACCTAAGCTGGAACAATTTGATTCATACTGGGGAAAATGGTTTAACTACATAATGCCTCATAGGCCTGATTTTATACTCACAAATCAATGAATATGTTGTAAAAAAAAAGATCACTCCCTACTTGTACATAGTTCTTTCCTTTTGCTTGTGTTTTCTTTCCACTCTTTTCTGTAAGTGTATACCTCAGATAAATACTTTGTGGAGATTTGTGATATATATGATTATATGATATATATTTACAATGTCTGAAATACATCTTATGGAAATGTTTGTTTAATGATGAACTTCAGTAAAAAAATAAATTACCAAAAAAAAAGAAAGGCAATAAAGAACATCTTGACATTTTTCCACAGTGCAACATAGAAACCAAAGGTCTTGATATGATTTTTTGAATCTCAGCTTCAGCTCAAAGTCAGTTTGTAGTAACATCAGTTCTTCCTCCATCCTTCCTGTTAATTCCTCATTACGAGTGGTCAGAAATGGATTTACTACCCAACTTGGAATTTGGATCGCAAGAAGATCTTGAAATCTCTGTGCTATATTTTTCTTTAGCTCATATAACCATATAACAATTACAGCATGGAAACAGGCCATCTCGGCCCTTCTAGTCTGTGCCGATGCTTACACTCACTTAGTTCCACTGACCCGCACTCAGCCCATAACCCTCCATTCTTTTCCTGTCCATATACCTATCTAATTTTACGTTAAATGACAATACCGAACCTGCCTCTACCACTTCTACTGGAAGCTCATTCCACACAGCTACCACTCTCTTGAGTAAAGAAATTCCCCCTTGTGTTACCCTTAAACATTTTCCCCCTAACTCTCAACTCATGTCCTCTTGTTTGAATCTCCCCTACTCTCAATGGAAAAAGCCTATCCATGTCAACTCAATCTATCCCCCTCATTATCTTAAATATGTCTATCAAGACCCCCCTCAACCTTCTATGCTCCAAAGAATAAAGACCTAACTTGTTCAGCCTTTCCCTGTAACTTAAGTGCTGAAAACCAGGTAACATTATAGTAAATCTTCTCTGTACTCTCTCTATTTTGTTGACATTTTTCCTATAATTTGGTGACCAGAACTGTACACAATATTCCAAATTCGGCCTTACCAATGCCTTGTACAATTTTAACATTACATCCCAATTCCTATACTCAATGCTCTGATTTATAAAGGCCAACATACCAAAAGCTTTCTTCACCACCCTATCCACATGAGGTTCCACCTTCAGGGAACTATGCACCATTATATCTAAGTCACACTGTTCTACTGCATTCTTCAATGTCTTACCATTTACAATGTATGTCCTATTTGGATTATTCCTACCAAAATGTAGCACCTCACACTAATCAGCATTAAACTCCATCTGCCATCATTCATCCCACTCTTCTAACTAGCCTAAATCTCTCTGCAAGCTCTGAAAACCTACTTTATTACCTACAACGCCACCTACCTTAGTATCATCTGTATACTTACTAATCCAATTTACCACCCCATCATCCAGATCATTAATGCATATTACAAAAACATTGGACCCAATACAGATCCCTGAGGCACACCACTAGTCACCGGCCTCCAACCTGACAGTTATCCACCACTACTCTCTGGCATCTCCCATCTAGCCACTGTTGAATCCATTTTACTACTTCAATATTAATAGCTAACGATTGAACGTTCCTAACTAACCTTCCATGTGGAACCTTGTCAAAGGCCTTACTGAAGTCCATATAGACAACATCCACTGCTTTACCCTCGTCAACTTTCCTCGTAACCTCTTCAAAAAATTCAATAAGATTTGTCAAACATGACCTTCCACGCACAAATCCATGCTGACTGTTCCTAATCAGACCCTGTCTATCCAGATAATTATATATACCATCTCTAAGAATACTTTCCATTAATTTACCCACCACTGACGTCAAATTGACAGGCCTATAATTGCTAGGTTTACTCTTAGAATCCTTTTTAAACAATGGAACCATATGAGCAATAAGTCAATCCTCTGGCACCATCCCCGTCTCTAAAGACATTAGAAATATTTCTGTCAGAGCCCCTGCTCTTTCTACAGCAACTTTCCTCAAGGTCCTAGGGAATATCTTGTCAGGACCTGGAGATTTATCGACTTTTATATTCCATAAAAGTGCCAGTACTCCCTCCTCTTTAATTGTCATAGTTTCCATAACTTCCCTACTTGTTTCCCTTACCTTACACAATTCAATACCCTTCTCCTTAGTGAATATCGAAGAAAAGAAATTGTTCATAATCTCCCCGATCTCTTTCGGCTCCACCCATAGCTGTCCACTCTGATTCTCTGAGGGACCAATTTTATCCCTCACTATCCTTTTGCTATTAATATAACCATAGAAACCCTTCGGATTCATTTTCACCTTACTTGCCAAAGCAACCTTGTATCTTCTTTTAGCTTTTCTAAATTTTTTCTTGAGATTCTTCTTACATTCTTTATATTCCTTGAGCACCTCATTTACTCCATGCTGCCTATATGTATTGTAGATCTCTCTCCTTTTCCGAACCAAGTTTCCGATATCCCTTGAAAACCATGGCTCTCTCAAACTTTTAACCTTTCCTTTCAACCTAACAGGAACATAAAGATTCTGTACCCTCAAAATTTCACCTTTAAATGACCTCCATTTCTCTATTACATCCTTCCCAAAAAACAAATTGTCCCAATCCACTCCTTCTAAGTCCTTTTGCATCTCCTCAAAGTTAGCCTTTCTCCAATCAAAAATCTCAACCCTGGGTCCAGTCCTATCCTTCTCCATAATTATATTGAAACTAATGGCATTGTGATCACTAGACCCAGAGTGCTCCCCAACACATACCTCCGTCACCTGACCTATCTCATTCCCTAACAGGAAATCCAACACTGCCCCTTCTCTAGTCGGTATCTCTATGTATTGCTGCAAAAAACTATCCTGCACACACTTTACAAACTCTAAACCATCCAGCCCTTTTACAGAATGGGCTTCCCAGTCTATGTGTGGAAAATTAAAATCTCCCACAACCACAACCTTGTGCTTACTACAAATATCTGCTATCCCCTTACAAATTTGCTCCTCCAATTCTCGCTCACCATTAGGTGGTCTATAATACACCCCTATAAGTGTTACTACACCTTTCCCATTCCTCAATTCCATCCAAATAGTCTCCCTAGATGAGCCCCCTAATCCATCCTGCCAAAGCACTGCTGTAATATTTTCTCGGCCAAGCAATGCAACACCTCCTCCTCTTGCCCCTCCAATTCTATCGCACCTGAAGCAATGAAATCCAGGAATATTTAGTTGCCAATCACACCCCTCCTGCAACCATATTTCACTAATAGCTACATCATATTTCCTGGTATCAATCCATGCTCTAAGCTCATCCACCTTTCTTACAATGTTCCTAGCATTAAAATAGATGCATTTAAGAAACTCTCCACCTCTTCCTCTCTGTTTATCCCTAACGATGTGATCAACTTTATTATCTTTTTCTTCCTTCTCCCCTACATCTTTGGTCTGAGCACTCCCCTTCCGTATCACCTGCCTATCCTCCCTCACACACTGTCTACTAACTTTCTCTATTTTTGAACTAACCTCCTCTCCCCTAGTCTCTTCAAATTGATTGCCACCCCCCAACCATTCTGGTTTAAAGTCTCCCCAGTAGCCTTAGCAAATCTCCCCGCCAGGATATTGGTCCCCCTCGGATTCAAGTGTAACCCGTTCTTTTTGTACAGGTCACACCTGCCCCAAAAGAGGTCCCAATGATCCAGAAACTTGAATCCCCACTTCCTGCTCCAATCCCTCAGCCACGCATTTATCCTCCACCTCATTCCATTCCTACTCTCACTGTCACGTGGCACAGGCAGTAATCCTGAGATTACTACCTTTGTGGTCCTTCTTCTCAACTGCCTTCCTAACTTCCTATATTCTCCTTTCAGGACCTCTTCCCTCTTCCTACCTATGTCATTGGTATCTATATGTGCCACGACCTCTGGCTCTTCACCCTCCCACTTCAGGATATCTTGGACGCTATCAGAAACATCCCAGACCCTGGCACCAGGGAGGCAAACTACCATCCGGGTCTCCTGATCGCGTCCACAGAATCGCCTATCTGACTCCCTAACTATTGAGTCCCCTATTACTACTGCCTTCCTCTTCCTTTCCCTACCCTTCTGAGCTATAGGGCCGGGCTCTGTGCTGGAGGCATGGCCACTGTTGCTTCCCCCAGGTAGGCTGTTTCCCCCCAACAGTACTCAAACAGGAGTACTTATTGTCAAGGGGTACAGCCACTGGCGTACTCTGTAGTACCTGAAGGGTCATACAGGGGACACAATATATTTGAAGATCTTCATCTGGTATTCTTCTTCCTCCTCCAGATCAGAGAGGCTCAGAAACTGGGAAAAGTCATGACAACCAGTGTTTAGTTTAAATAAGGTAAACTTGGACAGAAATTTGGAGGTGACTGATTTGACCTTGATAAGGTTCATATCATTTCCTTGTAATTGGAGACTGATTTCATCAAACTTTGCAAATAAATCTGACAAATAAGCAATGTCATGCCTAATATTCTTGAGTTGAATGAAGCATACAAGTCCCTGCTGATGGATGTTGCTTTTCTGTGACAGTGTCTTGTGTAGATGTGCTCAATGGTGAGTGGGCTTTACCCATGATGAATTGGGCGTATCAACTACTTTTTGTAGCATTTTGCATTCAAGGGCATTGGTGTTTCCATACCAGGCTGTGATGAAGCCAGTCAATATACTCTCCACTACATATCTATAGAAATTGTAAAAGTTTTAGATGTCATGCTGAACGTTCGCAGACTCCTCAGGAAGTAGAGTTGCTGCCAGGTTTTCTTCGTAATTGCACTTACGTGCTGGGCCCAGGAGAGGTCCTCTGAAATAATAATACCAAGGAACTTAACTGACCATTTCCATCTGTGATCCTCCAATATGGACTGGCTCATGGACCTCTAGTTTCCTTCTCCTGAAGTCAAAAATCAGCTCCTTGGATTTGTTGACATTGAGTTAAATGTTTTTATTGCACCACTCTGCCAGATTTTCAATATGGTGAAATATATGCTGATTCATCATTTTTGATTCAGTGGTGTCATCAGCAAATTTGAACATGGCCTTGGAGCTGTGTTTAGCCACACAGTAAAGTGAGTAGAACAGGGGGCTAAGCACACAACCTTGTGGTGTATCCATTCTGATGGATATCATAGAGGAGATGTTGTTGCCAATCTGAACTGACTGGGGTCTGCAAGTCCCCTTGCAAATAACAACCCTTTAACCAAACTTTCATCTTTTATGAAGCAAACATAACAAAGAAGCAAAGATTTGTTCCCTGGCAAAGTTGACTCATCCGAATGCAGAGCGAATTCTGTTACCCTAAGAATGATGCACAATGTGTCTTCCGCATTCTCAGTTATTTCATCTATTTGTCTTTGAACAGTTGTCACTGAAAAGAATCGCTTGCATGGGTCTGGTGGCATATGCAAAACTATACTCAGAATCTCCTTTATTGTTGGCAGAACCAGTTTTTCTCCAATTGTATGAGGCTTCTCAGATTCAGCAATGAGGAATGAAATGTTGTATGAAGCATGCAAACCATTACTGTTTTGTTGTGAATATGTTTTGAAGTGTTTTCCATTTCTGAAAGTTTTCACTAAGTGACTAGGCCAAGTTCTTGTTTGCTTTATCAGAGTTTATTCTCTTCAAATGTTCAAGAAACCTGGATGGTTTCTGTCACAGTTCCAACCGTTAATTCCCCATTTTCTCCTAATTCCCTTTGATGGCAGCACACCTGGTTTTCACTAAGACCTGCAGTATAAAGAACCCCGGCTTTGCACCCACTAGTTGCCAGATCATTGGTTTTGCCAGTGTGGTAATTAACGTTTCCCAGCCACTTAGGATTGCGTGTTCTAAATTTTGTTTCAGTACCGAGGTTTACCTGTGTAACTCCATCTCTCTGTGCTAAGAGAAGTTTTGTTTGCCACTTCCTTTTCTGCGCTCCGTGCCAAGATCAGTTCTGCCTGCCTCCTGCTTTCCTGCACTCCCTCCTGTTTGCCATTCAACGCTCACGCCCGTGTCTGCATCCTAACTCAATCTCCGTGCCTGTGTCCTGCATTTGGGTTTGCCACGTTCGTTGCAACAGAACGATCTGGCCACCATGGACCTAGTGGACTCGAACACTTCAACAAGCCCTCGCCAGCCAGGGTTCCCCACTGGGACATCACGAACAAATCCTCTGGGAGGTCATGGAGAACCTCCGTTCCTTGTCTGCTCACATCACGCAGATCGGTGATCAGGTGGACCGAGTCTCCACTCATTTTACTCAACTCACTCCTGGAACCCTGTCTAACCAGCCCAGACAGTCTGTAGCAGCAACCAGCTATGCATCAGCAACACCCCCACCAAGAGAGCCTCACGTACCTGAACCAGAGCACTACGCTGGAGATTTGGGGAAGTGCCAGGGCTTCCTTCTGCAAAGCTCCTTGGTGTTCGAACAGCAGTCGTCAACGTACTCCACGGATAAGTCAAAGATTGCTTATATCATGAGGTTGTTGCAGGGAAGTGCATTAGCGTGGGCCACAGCTGTTTGGGATAACCAATCAGATATCTGCTCTTCTTTCGTCACCTTTATCACGGAAATGAGAAAGATTTCTCATTTACCCCATCCGTGGTAAAGACACCGCCAAGCGTCTACTCACTCTCTGCCAGGGCTCACGCAGTATTGCCGAATATTCAGTGGAGTTCTGGGCGCTAGCGGCTGACTCAGGGTGGAACAATGAGGCACTCCAAGGGGTATTTCGGAATGGTCTCAGCGACATGGTGAAAGATGAGTTGGCGGCAAGAGACGACACCGACAGCCTGGATTCCTTGATCTCCCTAGCCACCAGGTTGGACAATCGTTTCCGAGAACGCCATAGAGAAAGAACAGGTTGTCCACCACCTTTGGCAGTCCATGGCACTCATTACCACCTCCCGCCAGAACAAGCCTCTCTCCTCCTCCTGCTCCTAGAGTAGCTCCCAGCCCGGCCATTTCCACTGCCCCGGGAGAGGAACCCATGCAGCTGGGATGGAACTGCCTCTCTCCCGCTGAGTGACTCCAGAGATTGAGAGCGGGTGAGTGTCTATATTGCAGCCAGTCCGGCCACTTCCTTGCTACCTGTCCCCTTCGGCCAAAAGGGAAGGCCCAGTAAAAAGGGGGATCCTGGTGAGCCAGACACCATTCCCTTCCGTCCCCCGACCCCTGATGCAGCTTCAAGCCACTTTGTGTTATAACCAACAGTCCCTGCCTCTGTTAGCACTAGTAGACTCCAGCATTGAAGGAAACTTTTTGGATGAAAACTTAGCCTTCCAAGCCAGAATTCCTCGTGAGCCATTGAGCACCCCCCTGGAAGCCTGGGCACTGGACGGTAGACTACTGGCCCGAAGTCACACACTGCACACCACTCCTGTCTCTCCTTCTCTCCAGAAACCATCGGGAACAGGTACGATTCAATTTGATTTCCTCTCCCGTATAGTTCTTGGTTACCCCTGGTTAAGCCGTCATAACCCCTACATCGACTGATCCACCGGGAAGATAGTCAGCTGGAGTTCATTCTGCCATTCCACTTGTCTACAATCAGCCCTTTCCCCAGTGGAGGTCACTGCGACTTTGTCTGCCTCTGAACCCCCCCCCCCCCCCCCCACCCCAGCTTATCCAAGGTTCCAGTAGATTACCGCGATCTGGGAGAAGTGTTTAGCAAGCAACGGGCTCTTTCCCTGCCTCTCTACCTACCAGTCAGATGTACAACCTGTCCCAACTAGAAAGGGAAGCAATGGAGGCTTACCTAAATGACTCTCTTGCAGCTGGCATTATCTGACCCTCATCTTCCCCTATAGGTGTAGGTTTCTTCTTTGTGGGGAAGGAAGATGGCTCACTGCGCCCCTGCATTGACTACCGTGGCCTGAACAGCATCACCATAAGGAATAAGTATCCACTGCCCCTTATCAACTCTGCATTCAAGCCCCTTCATGGAGCCACAATTTTCTCAAAGTTGGACCTGTGGAATGCCTATCCGGGTCAGGATAAGGGAGGGAGATGAATGGAAAACAGCTTTTAACACCCTTCCTCGGTCATTTCAAATATCTGGTCATGCCATTCAGTCTCACCAATGCCCCCTCTGTCTTCCAAGTCCTGGTAAACGATGTCCTTAGGGACCTTATTAACTGTTTTGTTTTCGTTCATAATTATATTCTCTCATAGTCTTCAGGAACACATCCGCCATGTCGATCAGTTTTTTCAGAGGTTTTGGGGAACAAGCTATTCGTTAAGGCAGAGACGTGCGAGTTCCATGCCTGTTCTGTAAGTCTCCTGGGGTACATCATTGAGAGCGGGCAAGTGAGGGTGGATCCCGAAAAGATCCGGGTGGTGGCAGAGTGGCCAAATTCCATGATGCTCAAACAACTCTAGCGATTTCTGGGGTTTGCAAACTTCTACCATTGCTTCATCAGGGATTACAGCCGGTGGCAGCGCCCCTTACTCGACTCACCTCTCCTGCGACCCCTTTTCACTGGGACCCCGAAGTGGGCTCAGCCTTCTCGGAGCTGAAGAGGCATTTCACCTCCGCTCCCATCCTGGTCCAACCTGACCCCTCTCGCCAATTCATTGTGGAAGTCGACGCCTCCGACTCTGGGGTGGGAGCGGTCCTCTCCCAACGCTCCATCCCAGACCAAAAACTCCATCCCTGTGCCTTCTTTTCTGGCCAGCTGTCCCCTGCCAAACAGAACTACAATGCTGGGAACTGGGAGATGCTGGCCGTCAAACTCGCCTTGGAGGAGTGGAGGCACTGGCTGGAGGGAGTTGAACATCCACTTACCGTCTGGACAAACCATAAGAACCTCAAATACATCCAAACTGCTAAACGCCTTAATTCCTGTCAAGCCTGTTGGGCATTATTTTTTGGCCTCACTTTTCATCCTGGTTCCAAGAACGAGAAGCCAGATGCTCTCTTTTGTCAATACGTTTCAGAGGAGGGCCTTCCCAACCCTGATACCATCCTTCCACCATCCTGTGTAGTGGCTGCCCTCACCTGGGAGATCAAATCCACAGTCAAAGAGGCCCAACTGACTCTGTTCGGTCTTAGGTTCTCCAGTGGGGGCATACTTCTCGTTTTGCTTGCCATCGAGTAATCAATCGAACTCTGTCCCTTCTGAAGTGACATTTCTGGTGGCCCACCGTGGATGCTGACACCCGTTCCTTTGTCTCTGCCTGTTCTGTGTGTGCCTGTGGAAAAGCCTCCCACCGACCACCTGCTGGGTTGCTTCGAACCCTACCTGGCTCTAGCCGTCCTTGATCCCACATTGCTCTGGATTTCGTTTCTGGACTACCCCCTTCACATGGTAACACTGCTGGATTCACCGTGGTGACCGTTTCTACAAAGCCGTGCACTTCATAGCCCTTCCCAAACTCCCTACAGCTCGGGAAGCAGCTGACTTCCTTGTCCATCACAGCTTCCGCCTTCATGGAATTCCCTCTGACATTGTTTCTGACCGGGGCCCCCAATTCATCTCTCAAGTCTGGAGATCCTTTTGTCAAGCCCTTGGAGCCTCAGTGAGTCTGTCTTCCGGTTTCCATCCGCAGACTAACAGTCAAACAGAATGAGCAAACCAGGATTTGGAAGCAGCACTGCGCTGCATTTCCGCCAACGACCCGTCACCCTGGAGCACCCATCTCACTTGTGTGGAGTACGCCCACAACTCCCTGGTCAGAACCGCCACCAGAGTGTTTCCCTTCGGATGCTCCCTCGGTTACCAATCCCCTCTGTTTCCTGCCCATGAAGACGACATCGCCATGCCCTTAGTTCAGGCCCATCTCTGCCAGTGCCACAAGGTCTGGAAGGAAGCACGCTCGGCCCTGCTCCGTTCCGCTGACCGCAACCAGAGGATTGCCGATCGCCATCGAATTCCTGCACCCAACTATCAGCCTGCTCAGAAGGTTTAGCTCTCTTCAAAAGACATCCCCCTTAAGAATAAACCCAAGAAACTCGCCCCTCATTACCTCAGACCATTTGAAATTGAGAGCAGCATCAACCCCTTGGTGGTCAAGCTCAAACTGCTCAGATCCATGCACATTCATCCCACGTTCCATGTCTCCCAGCTGAAACCTGTTTCTGTCAGCCCTTTGTGCCCTCCTGCTGAACACCTTCCACCCGCCCGGGTCATCGACGACTACCCAGCTTACACCATCCGGTGAGTACTGGATGTGCGCCGCCGAGGCAGGGGTCTCCAGTACCAGGTCGATTGGGAGCGATACTGTCCTGAGAAGCGCACCTGGATTCCCCGCTCCTTCATCTTGGACTCCTCCCTCATCCAAGATTTCCATCGAGACAATCCGGACAAGACCTGGTGGTTTGCCTGGAGGCTCCTGTTGAGAGGGGTGGGGGTACTGTCAAGGTCCTGACCGTTGGTTTCTCATTTTCTCCTAATTCCCTTTGATTGTGCTATGGTTCCGACCATTAATTCCCCGTTTTCTCCTAATTCCTTTTGATGGCAGCACACCTGGTTTTCATGAAGACCTGCAGCATAAGAACCCTGGCTTTGCACCCACTAGTTGCCAGTGTGGTAATTAGCATTTCCTGGCCGCTTAGGATTGTGTGTTCTAAATTTTGTTTCAGTACCGAGATTTACCTGTCAAACTTAGTCTCTTCGTGTCAAGGGAAGTCTTCTAAGTTCTACTCCAGTTCTGAGGTTTACCTGTGTAATCCAGTCTCTCCGAGTCAAGATAAGGATTCCAAGTTTACTCCAGTACCGAGGTTTACCTGTGTAACTCCGTCTCTCCATGCCAAGAAAAGTTTTGTCTGCCGCTTCCCTTTCTACACTCCGTGTCAAGATAAATTCTGCCTGCCACCTGCTTACCTGCACTCCCTCCTGTTTGCCGTTCAACGCTCACGCCCACGTCTGCATCCTAACTCAATCTCCGTGCCTGTGTCCTGCATTTGGGTTTGCCACGTTCATTGCAACAGTTTCTTTAGCTAGAGAGTAATGAGTCTGTGGAATTCATTGCTGTAGTTGGTTGTGGAGGCCAGGTGTATTTAAGGCAGAGGTTGACAGATTCTTGATTTGTCAAGGTATGAAAGGATTTGGGGAAAAGGCAGAGATGAGAGCTGAGAGGGAAAATTGGATCAGCCATGATGAAATAGTGGAGAAGACTCACTGGGTCAAATGGCCTAATTCTGCTCCCCTATCTTCTGGTTTAACTGCTTCGTTGGTAAGGACATTTTCTCACAATAGACACATTGGCTGCTGTTGGTGCTTGGTGTTAGTAAACAACCTTATTTCAGATTTTCCACACTATACACTTTTTTGTTTTGTTTTCTCCTGTTGTCAATGACCATGGTCGTCACCTGTTGTTTAAATCCAATCTCAATAGTCCGTGAGCCTGGGCCAC
Source organism: Hemitrygon akajei (assembly GCF_048418815.1). Classification (NCBI taxonomy): domain Eukaryota; kingdom Metazoa; phylum Chordata; class Chondrichthyes; order Myliobatiformes; family Dasyatidae; genus Hemitrygon; species Hemitrygon akajei. Next base: position 103,281,853 of record NC_133128.1, on the reverse strand, counting down.
TGGTACCATCTGGGGGTGTAATTCTTATAGTGATTTCTAGCACCCCTAGTGCTAGAAAATATGAGATAGCATTGCAGCAGTGGTAGCTTTCAAATGGGAGGGTGATCTTCTTGAAAGAAGACAAGTCTTTGTTTGGACGCAACATAGGAGCAGTAGAAGAGCAACTCCCAGGAAACTCTGCTACAGTGGTTGATGGAATGAGTTTGATCCAAAGAGTGAAAGTTACTTTCAGAGATGTTGCCACAACAATTCTGGGCACGGCTCTGAGGGAAGACAGTCAGAGTAGCAGAATAGATGTTGTGTTTGACACATACAAGGAGAACTCTATCAAGAATAGTGAAAGATCTCTCTGGGGTGAAGAGACTGGTCATGAGTTGCAAGGTATCACAGGCACACAGATGGTGAGGCAGTGGAGGGGCTTCCTGACCAACGTCAGTAACAAAAATAGTCTCATTAGCTTCATAGTCCATGAATGGAGGAAGGTGGTATAGAGCAAAGCTACAGGAGAAGATTCTGTATGCAACTGTGAATGACAAATGTTACAGAATCACATCTCAAGACAGTGAGGAGGTGTCAGCTCTTCAGTGTCAACAAGAAGAAGCAGATGGCTGCCTACTTCTCCATGCTGCCCATGTCACAAGAGAGGGATAGCAATCTGTAGTGATCTGCTCAGAAGACACAGATGTCCTTATCATGTCTTTAGCATTTTGTGACAAGATTGAGGCCCCATTCTTCTAGAAGTGTGGCAATAGAACCCTTACAAGGCTTGTAGACATCAGGAAGGTTGCTGCCACTGTTGGCATAGAGGTTTGTAGGGCTCTCATCGGGTCGCACGCATATACAGGATGTGACACTGTCAGCACTTTTACAGGCAAAGGGAAAACAAGTGCCCTAAAACTTCTGACCAGCAACAGGGAAACTCAGGACACATTTTTAGAGTTGGGTCAGGAATGGGACCTCTGCCCATAACTAATGGACAAACTCCTGCATACCCCAAAAGCATCGACCACCAAGGTCAATGAGCTCAGGTATCACCTTTTCTGTGCCAAAAAGGTGAAATCAAAAGTCATTAACTCCAACCATGCAAGGACTGCTTAACAAAACATGCACAGTTTGCCAACTACCAGGCTGGTATATGGAGAAGATGTTTGGAGAAGGACTCACATGTGCCAAGCCCTGTTGGCAGAGGATTGAAGATGGAGAGAGAAGAGGAAGCTGAAAAGTTGGTGGTTCACTGGATGGAAGGCCAGCCAGCACCCGATGCCGTCCTGGATCTACTGGCCTGTAACTGTCCAAAAAAATGTTCACTCCCAAAATGTATGTGTGTTGCAAATGGCCTCAGGTGTACTGATGTGTGTAGACTGGCAGACTGTGAGAACCAGGCATCCACCTCAGAGAGTGTGGCAAGTTCAGATGAAAATGTGGAAGACTTGGAAGATTATTATGATTATTTCAGTAGAAGTGGTAGAGGCAGGTTCGGTATTGTCATTTAAAGTAAAATTGGACAGGTATATGGACAGGAAAGGAATGGAGGGTTATGGGCTGAGTGCGGGTCAGTGGGACTAGGTGAGTGTAAGCGTCAGCACGGACTAGAAGGGCAAATGTTACAGAATGGCCTGTTTCCGTGCAGTAATTGTTATAGATAGATAGATACTTTATTCATCCCCATGGGGAAATTCAACATTTTTTCCAATGTCCCATACACTTATTGTAGCAAAACTAATTACATACAATACTTAACTCAGTAAAAATATGATATGCATCTAAAATCACCCTCTCAAAAAGCATTAATAATAGCTTTTAAAAAGTTCTTAAGTAGTTTACTTAAATACATTGAGTCCTAACCCCGGCACTTTAACATATCTTACTCCTGGCGGTTGAATTGTAAAGCCGAATGGCATTGGGGAGTATTGATCTCTTCATCCTGTCTGAGGAGCATTGCATCGATAGCAATAATATATGGTTATATATTATTAATAGGTTATGAAAGTATTGACTACCATCACTGTGATCAATAAAGGGGAAAGTTATGACAACCTACATTCATTTCCTGCTACCACCTGTAAGAAATTCTTTCATTCTCCCCATGACTTTGTGGGTTTCCTCAGGGTGCTCCAGTTTCCTCCCACAGTCCAAAGATGCCCTGGTAATTGGTAATTGTAACAGTAATTGTGATTAGGTTAGGATTAAATCAGGGGATTGCTGAGCAATGCAGCTCGAAGGTCCAGAAGGGACTGCTCTGTATCTCAATAAGTAAATAAATCAATCATAAGGCATGTGTTGGCAATGATAAATTGGGAAACTGCTTTACAAGGTGTGACAGTAAATCAAAGAATCCAAGAATATTCATAATTAATACATAGCTTACAAGTAATATACAGTAAACACAAAGTACACTGCAGATGCTGTGGTCAAATCAACATGTACAAACAAGCTGGAGGAACTCAGCAGGTCGGGCAGCATCTGTGGAAATGAGACTGCTCGCTTCCATGGATGCTGCCCGTCCTGCTGAGCTCCTCCAGCTTGTTTGTAAGTAATATACAGGCTGTCCCTTAGTTCCGATCCTGATGGTTGTTTCTATAGTGAATATATTTTTTGTAAGTCAGAAGTGAACAGGAAGAGTGTGTGAGAGAGGACCACATAGACAGCTGTGATGAGAATGAGCAGGTAGGGGAAGAGTGCCTTCCAGTCAGCCTCACAGACTCATTGAGTGAAGATCCTCCCAACACTCAGCATTCTCTCCTCTGTTTGGCTTGACTCAGCCCCCAGTTGATGTGGTTCAGGGGTGAGAGGGGGTGAATACACATGAAAATGACACACTCCTAAACCAAATGGCCATCCCTACATGGCAGAAGATGACTGCAATCCCCACATCAGCCAGCAAATCCAACCCATCTATCCTACTGTCTCTCAAACACATTCTTAATGTAGCGTGTTCCTGTAGAGTTAATGGAGAGTTGTGGATCTGTAGATTCCTTTAAAGCAAAAATAAACAACAGCAGAGTTATCTAGTGGTGACTATCAGATGAATTTTAAATGAGCGTTAGACTAAGGGAAAATAGTAATGCTGAGAACTGGGAGATTTCAGCAAAGGACTGAAACATTGATAAGGAAAGAGAACATATTACACAAGATGGAAAATTACAAACACTGCCAGAGTTTCTATGGGTATGCCAAAAAGAGAAAAAAGGCTGCTGAAGTTAATGTGCTAAAGTTAAAGTTAATGTTCAATCCCACAGACAGAGATAGGGGAGATTACAATGGATAAGAAAATGGCAGGTAAGTTACTAAGTATTTTGTCTGACAAGACAGAGAAAACTTTTCAGATACATTGATTGTATATTTCAGATACAATAGCGTAGCAGTTAATACGAAGCCATTACAGCTCAGACCATCGGAGACCGGAGTTCAATCCCAGCATCCTCTGTAAGGAGTCTCTGTACATCCTCGCTCTGGAATGCCTGGGTTTCCCCCGGTGCTCCGGCTTCCTCCCACACTCCAGAGGCATGCTGGCTAGGTTAATTGGTCATTCTATAATTGTCCCCTCGCAAAATCAAAGGGGCTGCTTGTGGACTACAGGAGGAATGGAGACAGTCTAATCCCAATAGACATCAATAGATCTGGGGTTGAGAGGGTAAACAGCTTTAAGTTCCTCAACATCCACATCACCGAGAACCTCACATGGCCTGTACACACCAGCTGTGTGGTGAAAAAGGTACAACAACGCCTCTTTCATCTCAGATGGTTGAGGAAGTTTAGTATGGACCCCCAGATCCTAAGAACTTTCTACAGGGGAGCAATTGAGAGAATCCTGACTGGCTGCAGCACTGCCTGGTATGGGAACTGTACTTACCTCAATCGCAGGACTTTGCAGAGAGTAGTGTGGGCAGCCCAGCACATCTGTAGATGTGAACTTTCCACTAGTCAGGACATTTACGAGGTCAGGTGTGTAAAAAGAGTCCATAGGATCACTGGGGACCCAAGTCACCCCAACCACAATCTATTCCAGTTGCTACCATCTCGGAAATGGTACTGCAGCATAAAAGCCAGGACCAACAGGCTCCAGGACAGCTTCTTCCACCAGGCCATCAGAATGATTAACTCACGCTGATTTGAGTGCACTCTATATTACATTGACTGTTCTATTTATTATAAATTACTATGATTACACATGCACATTTAGATGGAGACATATCATAAAGATTTTTACTCATGTATGTGAAGGATGTAAGAAATAAAGTCAATTCAATACAATTCAATTCAATTATTGTTTCCATGCTGTATTGCCCTAAGATTCTACGACTCTACAATAGTGGCTATTAAAATTACATCTGAAATATCGTGCCCAGGTCAGATCTCTCTATTCAACAAATTGTTGAAAGAAGTGCCAGGAACTTGGTTCATGCAGTGCCAGTGTGGGATGATGGTAGGCTTTAACAAGGTGAGATTTAGCATTCTGGGCCTGTACTCCCTTGAGTTTGTAAGAATAAAAGGTGATCACATTGAAAGATACAAAATTTATACAGAGCTTGATAGAATACAGCAAGCATGTTTCTCCTTGTTTAGTGTCCAGACTCAGTCACTTCAGAATGAAAAAGAAAATACTTCACCCACAAGATAGAGAATCTTTGGATTTCTAAACCCAAGAGGGGTGTGGAGACAGTTACTAAGTATGTTCAAACAAGATCAATAACTCTTTGGATTTAAGGCAATGGAGAGACACAATGTCAGTATCAGATATCCTTGTATCTGCAGGAGATTTGTGCCTCTTTTTGATCATTTGTGTATCAACAGCATCAAGGCTCAACTTTATTCACCAAATACATTGATCTGAATCAGGAAATTGCTGTTGTGTGTAGGCACTACATGCAACAAGAATACAGAATAAAAAATGATATAAAATTGTTAGAAGTACAGATACGGAATAAAATCTGATATCATCTGATAAACCTGAAACAGTAATTCTACCTAACCTTCTATTTTAAATCCATCACCTGCAGCTTTTTTAAAATTTTCATAATTCCCCAAGTTTATTTGATCTTCTAGGTCAGCATCCTTCACTATCTGCAGTGCAGTGGCAAGCATTTCAAACCAGTTTTTGCATTTCCTGTAGTCTCCCTTAGTCTGAACCCATCTAACATCATGCTATTTCATTGTCAAACACTCCTGAAACTTCTGTTGTCCATATCCCTGCAATTTTTGTATAAACCCTCCCTGGCCATATTCATGAATCTCCTGGTTGAGATGCTAGTCCCAGTTTTAGTTCCATCCTTCCTGTCCCTGATTTGGAAACACAGAAACAGAGAAAACTTACAGCACAATACAGACCCTTCAGCCCACAAAGTTGTGCCGAACATGTTCCTTCCTTAGAAATTACTAGGGTTACACATAGCCCTCTGTTTTTCTAAGCTCCATGTACCTATCCAAAAGTCTCTTAAAAGACCCTATTGTACCCACCTTCACCACTGTTGCTGGCAACCCATTCCATGCACTCACCACTCTCTGAGTAAAAAACTTACCCCTGACATCTCCTCTGTACCTACTCCCCAGCACCTTAAACCTGTGTCCTCTTGTGGCAGCTATTTCAGCTCTGGAAAAAAGCCTCTGACTATCCATATGATCAATGCCTCTCATCATCTTATACACCTCTATCAGGTCATCTCTCATCCTCCACCGCACCAAGGAGAAAAGGCCGAGTTCACTCAACCTGTTTTCATAAGGCATGCTCCCCAATCCAGGTAATATCCTTGTAAATCTCCTCAGCACCCTTTTTATGGTTTCCACATCATTCCTGCAGTGAGGTGACCAGAACTGAGCACAGTACTCCAAGTGGGGTCTGACCAAGGTCCTATATAGCTGCAACATTACTTCTCAGCTCCTAAATTCAATTCCACGATCGATGAAGGCCAGTACACTGTGCATCTTCTTAGCCACAGAGTCAACCTGTGCAGCTGCTTTGAGCGTACTGTCCAGGATAATGAAGACATCTAACTTTGACTATGGTGGAAATCACAGAGGCCTCTTAATTCAACCCAAATGAGACATGGTTGCTTCAGCCACTTGTTACCAAGATGATGCTGGTGGCTTGTTGGAACGGTACACCATCCATCTACTCTAGACATATTGATGCCACCAAGCAACCATACCATAGAGAGAGGGGAATAGGTATCTTCCACTCCCTCTTCCACTGTCAGATCATTCTACATACCCACCATCTTCTGTGTAGAAAAAGTGGCCCTCAGGTCCCTTTTAAGATTTTTTGCTCTCATCTTAAACTATCAAATAGTGGCCTTGTATGACAAGATGGACTGTTGACCTCATTATGGTCTTGCACCTGAACTGCACTTTCTCTGCAAGTCTACGGTCTGTACTGTAATTGTGTTTCTCCTGGTACTCCCTCACTGTACTCTACCGATGTGGTGAAGTGATCACTATAGATGGCATGCAAAATAGTTTTTCACTACATAATTTCATGTGACAATAACAAACCAATTACTTCTGCCCTTTAGACTCCCTTACCCCCGGGGAAAAAGGTGTGACCATCCATTTTAATTGATGCCCTCATAGTCTTCTCTTGTTGATGACCATCTATGCTGAGAAGAGCCATTAAAGCCTGAAGCCATGACAAAATGAATCATTTCTGGAGAACAACAGCAATCAGAGACCCCACCTACCACTATCAGTTGATTGGAGTACAGTAATCCTTTCCTATTGTCATACTTTAATCCCATTTTCACATTTCACTCTTTAGAAGGTTGTGTGTTGTCTCACACTGATTGTTTAAGAAATGGCATTACTTACTACAAAGGGAATGTTGATTGTTGTAATGACATCGACTCTAGGGTCACCTACAGACATAGCCGGTTGGAATATAAAACTTTTCTGAGTAGCAGCAGAGATTGTGGCATTTTCAAATAGTAACACGTTAGATCTGTGTCTGAGCTCCCTGTTAAAGAGCAGATTGGAAGCTGTTAGTAGGCACCAAGTGCTGGAAAAGTTGTAATGATGTAGAATCATAGAACATCGTTAACACAGAAGAATGCCTTGATACATTGCTTTTATGCTGGTAGATAAAGGGCTACTCACTCTTCCTGTACTGAAACCTGCAGTTTGTCAAGTTCATATCTAAGGATGATGTGGAGTTCCACCTTTCCAACCCCCCCCCCCCCCTCCCAGCCCAAGAAAAGCTCCTCACCCCTCTTTGACCTTTCATTCAAGGGATAATCTATGTGTGGAGCCAGGGAATAACAATGGAGCTCCAAATGAATACTTCTCATTTGTCAGGGCACCAAGGAGAAGGATGTGGAGAATACTGTCTTCAGGAAGTGAGACATTGATTGGCATGTAACTACTGCAAAGGTGTCTTGTAACACATAAGGGTGGTAAGATCCCCAGGGAGAGATGAAAGCTATTCAGAATGTTTTCCCAGGGTGGGGAGTCTAAAACTAGAGGACATTGATTTAGGGTGAGAGAGTAAAAATTTGAAAGAAACCCAAGGGGCAACTTGTTCACACAGCGGGTTGTGGGTATATGGAATGAATTGTCAGAGGAAATTATGGAGGTAGGTACAACTATTTTAACAGCGATAATTTGGACCCAAGTGCTGGAGTATCTGAGCCTGGAATCGTGACACAGTATAGAACCTCAATTGGTTGTAAACAGGTCACCAGTGGTGTGCCTCAGAGCTTTGTTCTGGGACCCTTACACTTTGTGAATTTTATAAGTGACCTGGACGAGGAAGTGGAGGGATGGGTTAGTAAGTTTGCTGATGACACAAAGGTTGGAGATGTTGTAGATAGTGTGGAGGACTGTCAGAGGTTATAGCGGGACATTGATAAGATGCAACACTAGGCTAAGAAGTGGCAGATGGAGTTCAACCCAGATAAGTGTGAAGTGGTTCATTTTGTTAGGTCAAATACGATGGCAGAATATAGCATTAATGGTAAGACTCTTGGCAGTGTGGAGGATCAGAGGGATCTTGTGGTCCGAGTCCATAGGATGCTCAAAGCAGTTGCGCAAGTTGACTCTGTGGTTAAGAAGGCATGTGGTGTATTGGCCTTCATTGATTGTGGAATTGAATTTAGGAGCCAAGAGGTAATGTGGCAGCTATATAGGACCCTGGCCAGACCCCACTTGGAGTTCAATTCTGGTCGCCTCACTACAGGAAGGATGTGGAAGCCATAGAAAGGGTGCAGAGGAGATTTACAAGGACGTTGCCTGGATTGGGGAGCATGCCTCATGAGAATAGGTTGAGTGAACTTGGCCTTTTCTCCTTGGAGCGAAGGAAGATGAGATGTGACCTGATAGAGGTGTATAAGATGATGAGAGGCACTGATAGCATGGCTAGTCAGAGGCTTTTTCCCAGGACTGAAATGGTTGCCACAAGAGGACACAGGTTTAAGGTGCTGGGGAGTAGGTACAGAGGAGATGTCAGAGGTAAGTTTTTTACTCAGAGTGGTGAGTGCATGGAATGGGCTGCTAGCAACGGTGGTGGAGGCAGATACAATAGTGTCTTTTAAGAGACTTTTGGATAGGTACATGGAGCTTAGAAAAATAGAGGGCTATGGGTAAGCCTAGTAATTTCTAAGGTGTTCGGCACAACTTTGTGAGACGAAGGGCCTGTATTGTACTGTAGGTTTTCTATGTTTCTATAAAGCAGGAATGAGAACTGAGTGTGTGTCATAACAGGATCCTCTCCCCCATGGCTGACTCCAGACTGCACAGGGAGATGATGATGATAGTCATGGATGAGAGCCGGATCCAAGATGTCCCTTTCGGGAACCCAGCTCCATTCCTCAGGTGTGAATCCCTTCCAGTTCACGAGGAACTGCCAAACACCCCGAACAGTAGATGAAACCAAAATTCTTTTTACAGTGAAAACCTGCTCCCCATCAACAAATCTGATCTTCTGTGGGGCTGATGCTGGTGGGGTTAAAGGGCTGGTACTCACGTGTTTCAACATGGAAATATGGAAAGTGGGATTGATCTTGAGGGTCTTGGGGAGCGGCAAGGTGTTATCCAATGGGTTTACTCTCCTGAGAACCTTGAAGGCCCAATGAACTTGGACGCCAATTTCCTAGACTCCACCCAGAGAGGCAAATCCTGAGTTGACAGCCAGACCCATTGACCAGGCTGCCAAACTGGTGCCTGTCTTCTCTTCCTGTTAGCTTTATTTCAGCTTTCTAGGTAGAAGTTAACAATATCTCCCTTGCCCTTTCTCCTTGCAGTGTCAGATGAGATCTTAAGCTGCAGGAACCCCAACATTGGCGTCCTGCTCAGCAAAGAGTGGTAGAGAATACCCAAATTGGCATTTGAAAGGAGACATCCCATGTGCTGAATGTTGTAAAGAGTTGTAGATACCTCTGCCCAAGTCAGCTGGTTGCTCCACATATCTGGTTTTTCAGAGGCCAGACATCTTAGGGTATGTTCCATATCTTAGGTTCACCTGCTTCATTTGGCCATTGGACTGCAGGTGAAACCCAGGGAGAGCCTCGCTGTTGCCTCTATCAGCTTGCAAAACACCCTCCAGAAACGTAATGCGAATTGTGGACCGTGATATGTAACTATGTCCACAGGAAAACCATGGATTCTGAAAATCTAGTCAAGGACAATTTTAGCTGTCTCTGCCACAGATGGTAACTTGTCCAAGGCAATTAATCTGCAGGCCTTTGAAAATCAATCGACAATTTCCATGATGACGGTCTTCCCCCTAGAAGGGGGAAGACCCGTGACAAAGTCCCTGGAAATGTGAGCCCATGGTCTGTCTGGTACAGGTAGGGGATGGTCAAGCCCTTGGGGTTGGGTATGGGACTCCTTGTTCTGGGTACACACCTTGTATGCCTGCATGTATTGTCGAACCTCTTTCACCATTCTGGGTCACCAATACCTTCTCTTGATGAATGCGGGGTCCTGGCAATCTATGTGTGAGTGGTCATTCTCAAGGAACATCCCCACTGGAGTACCTGTGACCTGACAGAGACTGGGACAGACAGTCCATAGGACTGTCCTTTAGGGGTCTCCCCTTGTGCCCCGGCTTTGTGAACAAGCTTGTCATTTCCCCAACGATTGGCACTATCATCTTTGCTTGAGGAAATGGTGGCAAGTTGCTCCTCTCCTTTGGGTTCATTGAACCGATGAGACAAAGCATCTGGTTTTCGATTCTTTGACCCCAGTCGATAGGTTAGGTCAAAGTTAAACAGTTGAAGAAAAGAGACCAACCTGGCCTGCCTGGAATTCAGTCTCTTGGCCTCCTGAATATAAACCAGGTTCTTGTGGTCTGTCCAGACAACAAGGGTTCTTGGCCCCCTCAAGCCAGTGACACCATTTCTCCAGTGCCAACTCAACTGACAATAGCTCCCGATTCCCGATGCCGGGGATAGGCTCCTGGAGAAGAATGCACACAGCTGAAGTTTACTGTCCGAAGATGACTGTTGAGACAACACTATACCCAATCCGATATCTGAGGTATCCATCTCCACGATGAAGGGAAGGTCCCAGTTCAGTGAAACCAAGATGGGAGCTGATGCAAATTGCTGTTTAAGCTCTGCAAAAGCAGCCTCCGCTTCAGTAGTCCAGACAAAGGGCCTCATGGATCCCTTAGCTGGAGCCATCAGTGGAGCTGCCACTGAGCTGAATCTCCTGATGAACTTCTAGTAAAAGTTAGCAACTGCCAGGAATCGTCAGGCTTGTTTCCCTCTGGATAGTTGTGGCCAGTGTCTGACTGCCTAGGTCTTGGTAGGGTCCATTTAGAGACTGCCGTTGGAGAAGGTGAAACCCAAAAATGAAATGATCATCACGTGAAATTCGGACTTCTCCAACTTGACATAAATTCTATAGTTAAGAAGCCTCTTTTAAATGTCCCTGACATGGATGACATGCTCCCCCAGTGACTTTGATAAGATTAGGATATTATCCAAGTAGATGAAGGCATACTTATGGAGACTATCCCAAAGCACCTTGTTTCTAAAGGCCTGAGAAACTGCTGGAACTGTTGCAAGACCGAAGGGCATAACCAGGTACTCATAGTGCCCTGTCAGTGCATTGAGTGCAGTCTTCCACTAATCACCTTCCCTTATACAGACCAGATTGTACACACACTAGCTTAGTGAATACTCTTGTCCCTTGGAGAATCTCAAAGGCAGTATTCATGAGTGGAATGGGGTAACGATTCTTGACTATTATATGGTTTAATCCTCTATAATCAATAGATGTCCAAAGGCTCCCTCCTTCTTTTGTGTAAAGAAGAAGCCTGCGCCGGCTGGTGAGATGGGGCTGAATGAATCCCATAACCAGGCCTTCCTATATATACTCTCTGAGCCAGAGAGCGCATATAATCGACCACGCGGAGGACGTGTCAGGCAGAGGATTGTAGGGTCGATGTGGAGACTCTTCCCTTGCTGAAGACCACCTCCAAGTTCTTGTAGATGGAAGGAACTTCGACCGGCCTGGCTGTTGTAAGTTCTTCTGAACCCTCCTTCAAGGATGACACCCGAGGTTTCAGAGGTGGCAGGGTTGGATGCATACCATTGCAGGGGTGGCTCCAAGGGTCTGAGTCTTGGAAACAGGCACCAAGGGTCCGCATCCCAGTAACAGGCTCCAGGGGTCTGCCCCGGGAACAGCCTTGAAGGATCCACGTCACGGGAACAGGCTCCAAGGGTCCATGTCCCAGGAACAGGTTCCAAGGGTCTACCTCAGAGAACAGGCTCTAAGGGTCCGCGTCCCAGGAACAGGCTCCAAGGGTCCGCGTCCCAGGAACAGGCTCCAAGGGTCCGCGTCCCAGGAACAGGCTCCAAGGGTCCGTGTCCCGGGAACAGGTTCCAAGGGTCCGTGTCCCAGGAAACAGGCTCCAAGGGTCTACCTCCGGGAACAGGTTCCAAGGGTCCGTGTCCCAAGAAACAGGTTCCAAGGGTCTACCTCAGGAACAGGCTCCAAGGGTCCGTGTCCCAGGAAACAGGCTCCAAGGGTCTGCCTCAGGGAACAGGTTCCAAGGGTCCATGTCCCAGGAAACAGGCTCCAAGGGTCTACCTCAGGGAACAGGTTCCAAGGGTCCGTGTCCCGGGAAACAGGTTCCAAGGGTCTACCTCAGGGAACAGGCTCCAAGGGTCCGCATCCCAGGAACAGGCTGCAAGGGTCTACCTCAGGAAACAGGCTCCAAGGGTCCATGTCTCAGGAAACAGGCTCCAAGGGTCTGCCTCAGGAAACAGGCTCCAAGGGTCCGTGTCTCAGGAAACAGGCTCCAAGGGTCCGCGTCCCAGGAACAGGCTCCAAGGGTCCGTGTCTCAGGAAACAAGCTCCAAGGGTCTGACTCAGGAAACAGGCTCCAAGGGTCCGTGACCCAGGAACAGGCTCCAAGGGTCCGTGTCCCGGGAACAGGTTCCAAGGGTCCGTGTCCCAGGAACAGGCTCCAAGGGTCCGCATCCCAGGAACAGGCTGCAAGGGTCTACCTCAGGAAACAGGCTCCAAGGGTCCGTGTCTCAGGAAACAGGCTCCAAGGGTCCATGTCTCAGGAAACAGGCTCCAAGGGTCTACCTCAGGGAACAGGTTCCAAGGGTCCGTGTCCCAGGAAACAGGCTCCAAGGGTCTACCTCAGGGAACAGGTTCCAAGGGTCCGTGTCCCAGGAAACAGGTTCCAAGGGTCTACCTCAGGGAACAGGTTCCAAGGGTCCATGTCCCAGGAACAGGTTCCAAGGGTCTACCTCAGAGAACAGGCTCTAAGGGTCCGCGTCCCAGGAACAGGCTCCAAGGGTCCGCGTCCCAGGAACTGGCTCCAAGGGTCTGCCTCAGGAAACAGGCTCCAAGGGTCCGTGACCCAGGAACAGGCTCCAAGGGTCCGTGTCCCGGGAACAGGTTCCAAGGGTCCGTGTCCCAGGAAACAGGTTCCAAGGGTCTACCTCAGGGAACAGGCTCCAAGGGTCCGTATCCCAGGAACAGGCTCCAAGGGTCCATGTCCCAGGAAACAGGCTCCAAGGGTCTGCCCCGGGAACAGGCTCCAAGGGTCCGTGTCCCAGGAAACAGGCTCCAAGGGTCTACCTCAGGGAACAGGTTCCAAGGGTCCGTGTCCCAGGAAACAGGCTCCAAGGGTCTGCCCCGGGAACAGGCTCCAAGGGTCCGTGTCCCAGGAAACAGGCTCCAAGGGTCTACCTCAGGGAACAGGTTCCAAGGGTCCGTGTCCCAGGAAACAGGTTCCAAGGGTCCGTGTCCCAGGAAACAGGTTCCAAGGGTCTACCTCAGGGAACAGGTTCCAAGGGTCCATGTCCCAGGAAACAGGCTCCAAGTGTCTACCTCAGGGAACAGGCTCCAAGGGTCCGTGTCCCAGGAAACAGGTTCCAAGGGTCCGTGTCCCAGGAAACAGGCTCCAAGGGTCTGCCCCGGGAACAGGCTCCAAGGGTCCGTGTCCCAGGAAACAGGCTCCAAGTGTCTACCTCAGGGAACAGGCTCCAAGGGTCCGTGTCCCAGGAAACAGGCTCCAAGCGTCTACCTCAGGGAACAGGCTCCAAGGGTCCGTGTCCCAGGAAACAGGCTCCAAGTGTCTACCTCAGGGAACAGGCTCCAAGGGTCCGCATCCCAGGAACAGGCTCCAAGGGTCTACCTCAGGGAACAGGTTCCAAGGGTCCGTGTCCCAGGAAACAGGCTCCAAGGGTCTACCTTATGAAACAGGCTCCAAGGGTCCGTGTCCCAGGAAACAGGCTCCAAGGGTCTACCTCAGGAAGCAGGCTCCAAGGGTCCGTGTCCCAGGAAACAGGTTCCAAGGGTCCGTGTCCCAGGAACAGGCTCCAAGGGTCTGTGTCCCAGGAAACAGGCTCCAAGGGTCTGCCCCGGGAACAGGCTCCAAGGGTCCGTGTCCCAGGAAACAGGCTCCAAGGGTCTACCTCAGGAAACAGGCTCCAAGGGTCCATGTCTCAGGAAACAGGCTCCAAGGGTCTGCCTCAGGAAACAGGCTCCAAGGGTCCGTGTCTCAGGAAACAGGCTCCAAGGGTCCGCGTCCCAGGAACAGGCTCCAAGGGTCCGTGTCTCAGGAAACAAGCTCCAAGGGTCTGCCTCAGGAAACAGGCTCCAAGGGTCCGTGACCCAGGAACAGGCTCCAAGGGTCCGTGTCCCGGGAACAGGTTCCAAGGGTCCGTGTCCCAGGAACAGGCTCCAAGGGTCCGCATCCCAGGAACAGGCTGCAAGGGTCTACCTCAGGAAACAGGCTCCAAGGGTCCGTGTCTCAGGAAACAGGCTCCAAGGGTCCATGTCTCAGGAAACAGGCTCCAAGGGTCTACCTCAGGGAACAGGTTCCAAGGGTCCGTGTCCCAGGAAACAGGCTCCAAGGGTCTACCTCAGGGAACAGGTTCCAAGGGTCCGTGTCCCAGGAAACAGGTTCCAAGGGTCTACCTCAGGGAACAGGTTCCAAGGGTCCATGTCCCAGGAACAGGTTCCAAGGGTCTACCTCAGAGAACAGGCTCTAAGGGTCCGCGTCCCAGGAACAGGCTCCAAGGGTCCGCGTCCCAGGAACTGGCTCCAAGGGTCTGCCTCAGGAAACAGGCTCCAAGGGTCCGTGACCCAGGAACAGGCTCCAAGGGTCCGTGTCCCGGGAACAGGTTCCAAGGGTCCGTGTCCCAGGAAACAGGTTCCAAGGGTCTACCTCAGGGAACAGGCTCCAAGGGTCCGTATCCCAGGAACAGGCTCCAAGGGTCCATGTCCCAGGAAACAGGCTCCAAGGGTCTGCCCCGGGAACAGGCTCCAAGGGTCCGTGTCCCAGGAAACAGGCTCCAAGGGTCTACCTCAGGGAACAGGTTCCAAGGGTCCGTGTCCCAGGAAACAGGCTCCAAGGGTCTGCCCCGGGAACAGGCTCCAAGGGTCCGTGTCCCAGGAAACAGGCTCCAAGGGTCTACCTCAGGGAACAGGTTCCAAGGGTCCGTGTCCCAGGAAACAGGTTCCAAGGGTCCGTGTCCCAGGAAACAGGTTCCAAGGGTCTACCTCAGGGAACAGGTTCCAAGGGTCCATGTCCCAGGAAACAGGCTCCAAGTGTCTACCTCAGGGAACAGGCTCCAAGGGTCCGTGTCCCAGGAAACAGGTTCCAAGGGTCCGTGTCCCAGGAAACAGGCTCCAAGGGTCTGCCCCGGGAACAGGCTCCAAGGGTCCGTGTCCCAGGAAACAGGCTCCAAGTGTCTACCTCAGGGAACAGGCTCCAAGGGTCCGTGTCCCAGGAAACAGGCTCCAAGCGTCTACCTCAGGGAACAGGCTCCAAGGGTCCGTGTCCCAGGAAACAGGCTCCAAGTGTCTACCTCAGGGAACAGGCTCCAAGGGTCCGCATCCCAGGAACAGGCTCCAAGGGTCTACCTCAGGGAACAGGTTCCAAGGGTCCGTGTCCCAGGAAACAGGCTCCAAGGGTCTACCTTATGAAACAGGCTCCAAGGGTCCGTGTCCCAGGAAACAGGCTCCAAGGGTCTACCTCAGGAAGCAGGCTCCAAGGGTCCGTGTCCCAGGAAACAGGTTCCAAGGGTCCGTGTCCCAGGAACAGGCTCCAAGGGTCTGTGTCCCAGGAAACAGGCTCCAAGGGTCTGCCCCGGGAACAGGCTCCAAGGGTCCGTGTCCCAGGAAACAGGCTCCAAGGGTCTACCTCAGGAAACAGGTTCCAAGGGTCCGTGTCCCAGGAAACAGGCTCCAAGGGTCCATGTCTCAGGAACAGACTCCAAGGGTCAGCGTCACGGAAACAGGCTCCAAGGGTCTGCCTCAGGGAACAGGCTCCAAGGGTCCGTGTCCCAGGAAACAGATTCCAAGGGTCCGTGTCCCAGGAACAGACTCCAAGGGTCTGCCTCAGGGAACAGGCTCCAAGGTTCCGTGTCCCAGGAAACAGATTCCAAGGGTCCGTGTCCCAGGAAACAGATTCCAAGGGTCCGTGTCCCAGGAACAGGCTCCAAGGGTTATCATCACAGGAACAGGCTCCAGGGGTCATCGTCACAGGAACAGGCTCCAAGGGTCAACGTTTAGGAGTCCTCCCTTTAGATGTGACCTGGTGGCTTTGGGTAACTTCGCACTTAAGTCTGTCCTCTTGCTGGTTGTTGGTCTCCGGAGAGTATGTGGGTCATACACCACACTGCAAACACATCCTCTTACAATGACTGGACCAAGCAATGATTCTCCCCTCCCTCCAGTCCACAGATGGGTTATGCTGTGAGAGCCAAGGGTACCCTAGGATCAGGGTATGAGTGGAGAGTCAATAATGTAGAAACTAATGTTTTCTACATGATCTTTAATCCTCCTCTGCAACACCACAGTCTGTTAGTGGATCTGCCTGGAACCTAGTGGTCAGCATTCCAGACAGTTGTGGGCTTGGGCTGACTCAACTCTTACAGTGGTATATCGAATCAACGGGCAATTCGTAAGTCCAGAAAATTGTCCACTGCTCCAGAGTCCACAGAAGTCTTCACCAGCCTTGAGTTCCTACCCCAGGTGAACTCTGCCTTCAGCATGAAACTAGAATCCGTGCGATTGGGAGTAGTGGCTATTGCCATCACAGTTCTTCTGATACTGGATGGCCTTAGCCATTCTCCAGGTGGCTGCAGCTTCGGACATTCAGCCTGCAGGTGACCTGCTTGCCTGCAGTAATGCAGTAATGTGTTTCTGAGATTCTGATGCCTTGTGCAGCCCATCTGCATTGGCTGAACAGAGCCTGCCGGAGACAGGCTGGTTATGGTCCGAGATTGGGGTGTGGAACTGCAACGGATTAAGGTCAGGCTCAGGCTAGCTCCAACCTCACATGGTGGCTCAGGCAATGGCTGTCCGGTTAGAAGAGAGATCATGAAGGCCACTTTTCCGTGCTCCGAAAGGAACCAGGGTGGCTGGAGATCGAATAGCAATGAGAATTGAGAGAGATCTGAAGCTGTGGCATGAACCCAGGTCACTGTCAAATCTCTCCAGTGTTGGAAGATGTACTGGTTCCACAGCCCTCACCTGAGTGACTCTGGCATCCTTATTGCAAATGCTGGTGGATGGCAGCCTAGAGATCATGTATCTCCAGGTTCTGTCTAGAAACCCTTCGCTGTAGCTGGCCACAGCAACCAAAAGACTCTGATACCCCACTGGGTCCATGTTGGCTCAATCATATTGTGACAAGAGACCTTGACGAGGATGGTTTGGACCCAGGTGGTGGCGTATCCAAGCCTAGAATCAAGACATGGGATAAAGCTGGAACGAGAACTGAGCAAAAACAAAATGCAAGACGATATCTCCAGTTGGGTATTGTAACTAGAGATTAGAGACGAGGGACAATATCTCTAGTTGAGTATTGTAACTAGAAACTAGAGACAAGAGACGATATCTCTAGTTGGGCATTGTAACTAGAAACTAGAGACAATATCTATAGTTGGGTTACAATTGAACACCAAAACTCAGTCAGGCTTACTTTAATACTCAATTCTTGCCACCTAAAACACAATTGTTAATTAGCAGGACGGTCTTGAATTGTTAAAGGGGCCATGCCAGCCATCCATATTCCAGAGAGTTAGAGCCAGAAGCTGGCGCAGTTAGCTGTATATCGTTACAATTGTGACCTTCGAAGGATATTTGGATGGGTTCATGGATGGAAATAGGTCCATAGGTATATGGATACAGTGGGTCACTAGGAAAACACAGGTGGATAGGTGATGAAGGGAAATGGCATTTTTGCCATCATATGTTAGGGCATAGAATATAAGAGTAGGGAACTTTACAAAATAATAGTTAAAGCACACCTGTGTAGTAAATGAGGTGGTTGAGGAATATAAAGAATGTAAAAAGAATCTTAAGAAAGAAACTAGAAAAGCTAAAAGAAGATACGAGGTTGCTTTGGCAAATGAGGTGAAAATAAATCCAAAGGGTTTCTACAGTTATATTAATAGCAAAAGGATAGTGAGGGATAAAATTGGTCCCTTAGAGAATCAAAGTGGACAGCTATGTGTGGAGCCGAAAGAGACGGGGGAGATTTTGAACAATTTCTTTTCTTCGGTATTCACTAAGGAGAAGGATATTGAATTATGTAAGGTAAGGGAAACAAGTAGGTAAGTTATGGAAACTATGACGATTAAAGAAGAGGAAGTACTGGTGCTTTTAAAGAATATAAAAGTGGATAAATCTCCAGGCCCTGACAGGATGTTCCCTAGGACCTTGAGGGAAGTTGGTGTAGAAATAGCAGGGGCTCTGACAGAAATATTTCAAATATCATTAGAAACAGGGATGGTGCCGGAGGATTGGCGTATTGCTCATGAGGTTCCATTGTTTAAAAAGGGTTCTAAGAGTAAACCTAGCAATTATAAGCCTATAAGATTGACATCAGTGGTGGGTAAATTAATGGAAAGCATTCTTAGAGATGGTATATATAATTATCTGGATAGACAAGGTCTGATTAGGAACAGTCAACATGGATTTGTGCAGGGAAGGTCATGTTTGACAAATCTTATTGAATTTTTTGAAGAGGTTACGAGGAAAGTTGACGAGGGTAAAGCAGTGGATGTTGTCTATGTGGACTTCAGTAAGGCCTTTGACAAAGTTCCACACGGAAGGTTAGTTAGGAAGGTTCAATCGTTAGGTATTAATATTGAAGTAGTAAAATGGATTCAACAGTGGCTGGATGGGAGATGCCAGAGAGTAGTGGTGGATAACTGTTTGTCAGGTTGGAGGCCGGTGTCTAGTGGTGTGCCTCAGGGATCTGTGCTGTGTCCAATGTTGTTTGTCATATACATTAATGATCTGGATGATGCGGTGGTAAATTGGATTAATAATAATGCAGATGATACTAAGATAAGTGGCGTTGTGGATAATGAAGTAGGTTTTCAAAGTTTGCAGAGAGATTTAGGCCAGTTAAAAAAGGGGCTGAAAGATGGCAGATGTGTGAGGTGCTACATTTTGGTAGGAATAATCCAAATAGGACGTACATGGTAAATGGTAGGGCATTGAGGAATGCAGTAGAACAGAGTGATCTAGGAATAATGGTGCATAGTTCCCTGAAGGTGGAATCTCATGTGGATAGGGTGATGAAGAAAGCTTTTGGTATGCTGGCCTTTATAAATCAGAGCATTAAGTATAGGAGTTGAGGTGTAATGTTAAAATTGTACAAGGCATTGGTGAGCCCAAATTTGGAGTATTGTGTAAGTTGTGGTCACCGAATTATAGGAAAGATGTCAACAAAATAGAGAGAGTACAGAGGAGATTTACTAGAATGTTACCTGGATTTCAGCACCTAAGTTACAGAGAAAGGTTGAACAAGTTAGGTCTTTATTCTTTGGAGTGTAGAAGGTTGAGGGGGGACTTGATAGAGGTATTTAAAATTATGAGGGGGGATAGAGTTGACGTGGATAGGCTTTTTCCATTGAGAGTAGGAGAGATTCAAACAAGAGGCCATGAGTTGAGAGTTAAGGGGTAAAAGTTTAGGGGTAACACGAGGGGGAACTTCTTTACTCAGAGCATGGTAGCTGTGTGGAACGAGCTTCCGGTAGAAGTGGCAGAGGCAGGTTTGATTTTGTCATTAAAAAAAAAATTGGATAGGTATATGGACACGAAAGGAATGGAGGGTTATGGGTTGAGTGCAGATAGGTGGGACTAGGTGAGAGTAAGCATTCGGCACGGACTAGAAGGGTCGAGGTGACATGTTTCCGTGCTGTAATTGTTATATGTTATATAGTTCTGGTTGTCACACTATAGGATGTGTATGGCTGCACTGGAGAGAGTGCAAAGGAGATTCATCCTGATGTTGCTGAATTGGAGGGCTTTAGCTGGGGGGGGGCGCGTGGAGATTAACTAAGATGGATTTGTTTTTCAGCAACATGAGAGGTGCAGACAGACGGATAGTCAGAATAATTTTCCCTGTATCAAAATCAAAAGGGCATCAGTTTCGATGAGACAAAGGCTCCTAGAGCAGACAAATGCAATTAGTATAGACAGGCAGAAGGTGGGCATGGGCATTGTGGAAGGAAGGGCCTGTTTCTGTCTTCATATCAACATTAACTTCATTTTCTTAGCAACCTCACATATTTGGCCTATTAGGCAAGTCATCACACAGACCAAAAGCTGAATGTGCTGGTTATTACTATCATAAAACCATCTCAACTCATCCTATTACAGATTTCCCTTGTTCTACACACTCCTCTCCACTGGGAAATTAACTTGTTCCTCCCCTTCTCTCCCTTGCCCACTTCTATAAAGGGTAGTAGGTCCTTTCCCCACTGATACTGTCTGACTGCTGAGGGTTTACAATAGTTCCTGTATTTAATTTAGATAGTTAGCAGTTTTAAGAAAAACTGGTCTTACATGTATGTGTAGGGCCCGACTTCCCTCACCATGGGCTGGTTGCCCTTAAGTATTTCTTCTGGGTTTTCAATATGGAAGAAGAAGATCTGCATGTAGACGGGAACAGGAGGGTCCTTCCAGTTCTTATATGCCTCGCTGTTCAGCTTCAGTTTCATATGCTGTAGAGACAGGATGAGAAATATGGGACACGGAATAGGAATAGACCCTTCAGTTCACAATATCTGTGCCGAACATCATGCAAATGAATCTAAATTCCTTCTGTCTGCACACGATCAATATCCCTCCACTTTTTGCCCATTCATGTGCCAGTCTAAACACCATTATCAATCTCATCAACTGTTCCCAATTGTACCATTCATTCATGCATCAGGGGCCATCCATAAAAACTACACTAAACTGAATAACTGTGACCATCAATCAAGCTGACCAGCTATGGCTCTTAATGCAAAATTCTACCCACTCATCTGGTTGAGTGAAATTTCATGACTGTAAATGGAGTTTTGTTAAGGGTGTTATCCCTCGGTAGCACATCAGTACACCTAACAGAGCTACTGTCTCACAGCATGTTCAGTCTGACTTCTGATGGTGTTTGTAACGAGTTCAGTCAGGTCAAGGAGTTTATTGCCATGTCCACAAGTACTGTGAGCTGCAGGTACAATGAAAACCTTGCTTGCAGCAAGTATGTTCAGACATCACACAGAACATAAATTATATACGTCAGTAAAAAGTCACTGTGCCAAAACAAGATTTCAGTCAGAAAATAAGCAAAATCAGAGACAATTCGATAGTTGTGCAAGTGTTACATCTATAAGGAATGGAGGGTTATGGGCTGAGTGCAGGTAGGTGGGACTAGGTGAGAGTAAGCATTCGGCACGGACTAGAAGGGTCGAGATGGCCTGTTTCTGTGCTGTAATTGTTATATGGTTATTTAAGTGTGGTTAGGGTTGCACAGCTTTGCACATTTTTCCTGTGATGAAGTGAGAATCCTCCAGGTGCTCTGATTTCCTCCCACGTCCCAAAAGTGGGCAGATTGAAGGTTACCTAGCTTGGGTAAATTGCCCTGAGACTGTGGGTGTGTGGTAGAGTCTGGGGGGAGGGTAGTTGATGGCAATATGGAACTAATAAAAGTGTGATTAATGTGTGGGTGGTTGATGGTTGGTGTGGACTTGGTGGTATCTCTCTACGACTCTATAACATGCCTGCAACTATATCAATCCCTTCCCACCACCCAAAGCCATCCGCACTTGAAAAGCCTTGGGCATAATGCAAATCAGCCAATATTGGATGGATCACTTGCTATACATCTGAGTTTCCTGACAATATTAAAGAAAAGGTATGTTGGACCAGGCCTACAACAGGTAGCAGAGAGGATCAACTTGCTGATTTTAAGCTAAACATTCCTACCCTGAACATATTACCTTACTCCAACCTTTTTGATAGCCTCTGCTCAGAATATTCAACATACCAAGTTTAGAAAAGATTAGTGATAATAAAATATCATGATGATACAATTAAGAACTTCTATCATCAAAGACCTTCACCATCCAAGCCATCACATCTTACAGCTACCATTTGGCAGGTGGCATACAAAAGCCTATACACCCTTCAACCTACCTGTATAGATTGTATCTAGTCTGTTTAATTGACGTTTTTGTTGTGAATGTTGTGTCTGATGCTATGTGTTATGTGATGCTGCTGCAATTAAGTTTTACCTTGCACCCATGCATATATGACAATAAACTTCGAAAAATTTGGGGCTGCATTGTTTTATATATGTGGGACAAGGTTACCGGTGGCAAGGCTGGGAACTCCCAGAGTGCAATTTGACAGCCACTTTGGGATTTTGATTAGTAGTAATTCAGGAGCTTTGGGGAATAATGTCAGTGTAGGAATTACTTCGCAAATTAAAACCACAAAATCACACATTTAAGCATTTTGTAATAACAGCTACTGCTAAATTCAGATTACATCCTGTGACATAAGATTAGGCCATTGAACAAATTGTGATGTGCTGTAGATTTCTATGTTCTACGTTCTATCTGATGAGCACTAGAGCCAAGACATAGGAGTCAAGGAAACTAGTGCTGATAAAATGGCATTCACATTCCTCTGGAGTGTAAAATATTTCTCAAGTTATTTGAACAAGTAGATGAGTAGGAAAAGTTTAGAGCCCAAATCAGAGGCAAACAGAGGAAAAATGGACTAACTGAGATAGACATCTTATTCAGTGTGGACAGGTTAGACCATAAGACATAACAGCAGAATTGGACCATTTTCCTATGTCTTATGGTCTGATGATCTTAAATCCATTTTGACAGACAGGGTAACACTGGACCAACATACATGTTAAACATATTCTCAATTCTATGTTGATTTATGTAAACTAACTTTGCATAAATATTGTAAGAAGTCCATAATCTATTCTGCTGATTCTTACCTCTTTGATGTGGTCTTCCACTACGTTCTTAAGAACATCATTAACAGTCAACACAATGAATGTAATGAGGCAGCCTAAAGCAAAGGCACTCATAACCGCAACTTTGTTCCGTAAGCGAGTCATAATTTCCACAAATAATGAAAATCAGTAAAATAAGAATAATGAGACACTTCAGCTGGCTAATTAATTGGTTACATGAAGCATATTCACTTTCTGAGGGAACAGATCCACCAGCTAAAGGAGCACTTTGTGCACTACAACTTTTCGGATCTTCTCAACACAAAGTCAAGCTGGTTCCCTAAATGCTGCTGGTGGATCAAAGTCCAGTTGTAGGCAAATATTATCAGCTCCAAAGGTCAATGTACATAGACACACAATGTTCAAATCTCCCATTGATTTAATCACATTTAAGCCATGAGGATATTCAACTCTTAGTTACACAAGCCTAGAAATTGAGAGCAGGGCCAAGCTATTCAGCCCTTCTAGACTACCTGTGTTCATGCTTATCTTTTTCTCAAACCACTTAATCCTTAAGCTTTCTGTAACATAATTATATCCTTCTTTCAATATTTGTGGTGGAGAATTCCACAGATTTACCTGCATCTGGTGATGAAATTCCTCCTCATCGCAGACCCCATTTCCTTAGGCTGTGGCCCTTGTTTCTAAATGTCCATGACCAAGGAAAATCATTCTAGCAACAAATCTCTTCAGTCCTGGTATGGGTCATTGCACAGGATTGGAAAAAGCTGCAGAAAGTTGAAAACTCAGTCAGCTCCATCATGGAGCCTTCCCAGCATTGAGAACACCTTCTAAAGGCATCCATCATTAAAGACCCCATCACCCAGGACATGCACTCTTCTCATCGCTACCATCAAGGAGGAGGTACAGGAGCCTGAAAAAACACACTCAGTGTTTCAGGAACAGCATTTTCCTCTCTGCCATCAGATTTTTGAATGGATAATGAATCCATGTACACTACCTCACTATTTCTTTTTTCCCTCTTTTTTCACTACTTATTTAATTTTTTATTTAACTTTGAGATTTACTAGACTGTTACCTGGGTTTCAGCATCTAAGTTACAGAGAAAGATTGAACAAGTTAGGTCTTTATTCTTTGGAGCGTAGAAGATTGAGGGGGGACTTGACAGAAGTATTTAAAATTATGAGGAGGATAGATAGAGTTGATGTGGATAGGCTTTTTCCATTGAGAGTAGGGGAGATTCAAACAAGAGGACACGAGTTGAGAGTTAAGGGGCAAAAGTTTAGGGGTAACATGAGGGTGAACTTCTTTACCCAGAGAGTGGTAGCTGTGTGGAATCAGCTTCCAGTGGAAGTGGTAGAGGCAGGTTCGATTTTGTCATTTAAAAAAAATGGACAGGAAAGGAATGGAGGGTTATGGGCTGAGTGCAGGTAGGTGGGACTAGGTGAGAGTAAGCGTTTGGCACGGACTAGAAAGGCTGAGATGGTCTGTTTCCATGCTGTAATTGTTATATGGTTATATAGTTTGTTTCTTATTGTAACTTATATTTTTTTAAGTTATTTTTTTGTCTATACTGCTGTTGCAAAACATTTCACAACATATGCCAGTGATATGAAATCTGATTCTGATTTTGATTCTGTCAGGATTTTATAAATTCCAATTTTTAGTCATGGAGTCATAGATTTGCACAGCATGGAAACGGTTCCTCTGGTCCAACTCACCCATGCCAACTGAGATACTGATATGAACTACTTCCATTTGTCTGCACTTGGCCCAGGTCCCCCTAAGCCTCTCCATTCACGAATCACACTGTGTGAAAAAGTTGTTCCTCAGATCCCCTTTAAACTTTCCCCTCTTACCTTAAAGATATGACCACCTATTTTAGCTTCAGACTGTGACAACTCACGTTATCTACCCCTCATCCCTCATGACTTTATAATGTCACTTCATAGCCTCCTCTGCTCCAGAGACAAAAAACTCTCAGCCTATCCAGCATCTCTTTATAACGCAACTGCCCTCTCGACCATCCTTGCAAATCTTTTCTGCACCCTTTCCAGCTTAATGACAACTTCCTACAGATGGACAAAAAAAATTGTACACAATACCCTGTGTGGTCTCACCAATAAATTATACTGTTATAACTAATGTTACTGAATTATCTCAATCTGTCCTCATACATCAGTTCTGCTGTCCCAGGAATGCATGCAGTGAGCCATTGAAAAAACATCCTTCCTCTGATAACAAGAACAAAATTGCATGCAATATTCAAAGTGCCAAGGTCCTGTAGAACTGCGGGGGTGGATTGTGATTGACTATTAAATGAGATCTCCAACAAGAGGGAGATCTGTGGCAGGGAGCATAAAGACTATTTGGGACCACAGGCAGGAAAGTCCAGCAGAAGGCCACAGAATGATGCATTGAGACAGGTGAGTCACGGGCAACAAAGTTCACCATCAGGCATGACCTCATTTCATGCCCAGTCAACGTGACAGATACAGAGGTGGAGGGCATGGAAACAGTGTAAAGGTAGCAATATGGTGAAGGTGTATAAATCCAAAGAGCTCTGAAGGTGGCAGCATAGGTAAATGGAGTATTAAAGAGTCTATGCAGGATAGGGTAGTGAATGAGGCATGGAATATAAGAGCAGGGAGCTGCTGCTACAGCTTTATAAAATGTTGGCTCGGTGTGTTTGTATTGGTCAGAGTGCATAGGAAACTCACCAGGATGTTGCCTAGAGTGGAATGTTTCAGTCATAGGCAGAGACTGGATAGGTTGGGCTTATTTTTCTTGGAGTTGGGGACGCTGATGGGTGACAAAATTATGAGGGTCACAGACATAATTGTAGACATTCCCCATGGGAGAGGTGCCTAAAACCAGAGACCATGGGTTTAGGGTAAGTAACAGGAAGCTCCATATACCCATCACCCTCTGTGTGGAAAAGTGGCCCTCCACGTCCCATTTAAAACTTGCTCCTCTCACCTTAAAAGTATGCCCTCTAGTCTTAGACTCTCCTACACTTGTAAAAAGATAGTAATTATTCATCTTATCTATGCCCCTCATAATTTTATAAACCCCTATAAGATTACCCCTCAGTCTCCTTCACTCCAGAGAAAACAGTCCCAAGAAACCCAATTCAGACGGACACTGAAATGATAGGCAAGGCATAGAAGGATCCTAAAGTTCCCAATAGGATTAGTGTAGATAGGCAAAGAATGGTCTATCAAAGAGGATGAAGTGCCCAGTTTCTGCAGTACAACTCTTCCTATTTGATTACAGGATTAAACCAGTCTTACTGTAATTGTATGAGTCTTCGCTGAGACAGCACCTGGAGTATTATGCACTGTTTCAGGCACCTAACTTATGAAAGCATATACGAACCATATAATGCGTGTAGCTGCTTGGTTTCAGGGATAGTAGGTCTATCATATTAGGAGATCTTGAGCAGACTGGGACTGTATTCTCTAGAGTTTTGAAGAATGACAGAAGAACAGTATGGGGAGTGCACAGGAAATGAAGTATCTAGCCTGTCTGAATAGCAAGCTGATGCAGAGCATAGAGGAATCCATTGCAGATGCCTCTTGTTAGGCCTATTGGAGAGCATTAGCTCTTCTCTGGGCGATCTATCCCAGGATAGTATGCAAAGCAAGGGGAGATTCCTGGGACTTCGACATCGATCTTTGCTTCTACTTGGGTGAGGTATTAGGAAACTGGAGGATAGCAGTGCAGTTCCCTTATCCAAAGAAGGCAATAGGGATACGTCAGTCAGCCTTACATCATTGAAAGGAAATTCTGAGGAAGTATTAACAGTTGAAAAGACAGAGACTGATTATGAGGAGTCAGGTGGTTTATACGTATATATAAATGAACTGTATATATGTTTTGAATGAGAAAGTAGGTAGGCTGATTAACGGGGTTACAGATGAGATGAAAATTGGTAGAATTGTAAATAGTAGAGGGTTGTCTAAGGATATGCAGATCATATCAAAGGTTGGGCAGGATGGTAGTAACTGGGTTTTAATCTAGACAAGCATGAGGTAATGTTTTCTCCGGATGTCAGGTGCAGGCTGGATCCACAGAGTTAATTGCAGGAACCTTAGGGGTGCTGATGTACAGAAAGACCTTGGGTCTTCATAGTTCACTGAAAATGGTGGGGAAATGAAGAAGGGATTTGGCAAAGCCTGCATTTGCAACAGAGTTTCATGCAATCCAGCCAAGTCTGGCAAAAGATGTCTTTGGCAGTTGTTCACCAGGAATGTTCACATAAGATGGAACTTAAGCTGTAATGAGGACTACACCAAAGGGATAACTTATGTCTGACTACTGAGAACTACAATAAAGGCAAGACTTATGATGTCTGATAATGTACAGACACAACAAATTAACTGCAACATCACTGTAACAGTTCAAGCGATACATTATTGCAAGTGGTATTGAGATCAATATATTTGAAGCCACACCTTGCTCTTGAGCGCTGCACTGGACACAGAAGAAACATTCTGCAACTTCTCAGACTTTCTGACCAATTAGTACCCACTTCCAATCACCCTCATCAGTACAAGGCAAAACTTGTAACCAATAGATCAAAAATCTCCTCATTACTCACAGACTATGGAATGGTTCAGCACAGAAACAGGCTCTTCAGCCTTAGTGCCAAAATAAACAACCTCCTTTGCCTGCACCTGGTACATGTGCCACCAGTATCTGTATACTCACCTGGCTATTTAACCACCTCTCAGCACCACTATCAAATCAGTTTCTATCATTGCTCAACCTCACACCCTGACCCCCGGCAACAGACTGCAGGCACCCAGCACACCATGTGTAAAATGAAACATATCTCCTTCAGGCTTCTCTCCAATAACCTTAAATGCTTGTTCTATAATATTTGACATTTTTGCTCTGTGAATAAGATTTTCTGACTGTAAAGAAGATACACGGCATGCTTTCATTTATTGGTTGAGGAATGAATTCAAGATTCAGAAAGTTATGCCATAGCTTTATAAAACTTTGGTTGGGACTAATCCGAAGTATTCAATTCTGATGCCCCAGACCTGAATGCAATGATCTAAATGTGGAGTTTTGGAAAGGGTGTAGAAGAAGCTTAGACCATAAGATAATAAGGCATACATAGGAGCTGAATCGGGCCATTTGGCCCATCAAGTCTGCTCCACCATTCCATCATGGCAGATTTATAATCCTTCTCAACCTCATTCTTCTGTCTTCTCCCTGTAACCTTTAACACCCTGACTAAGCAAGAACCTATCAACATCCAATGACTTAGCCTCCACAGCCATCCATGGCAATGAATTTGCCAGATTCACCACCTTCCTGTTGAAGAAATTCCTCCTAATCTCTGTTCCAAATTGACATCCCTCTATTCTTAGGCTGTGCCCTCTATTCCTAGACTCCCTCACGATAGGAAACATCCTCTCCACTCCATCTAGGCCTTTAAATATTCGATAGGCTTTAATCAGATCTGCCCTCAGTTTTTTAAACTTCAGCGAGTACAGGCGCAAAGTCTTCAGACACTGCTTATGCACTAACCCTTTCATTCGTGAATCATTCTCATGAACCTCCTCTGGGCCACCTTCAATGCCAGCATATAACCATATAACAATTACAGCATGGAAACAAGCCATCTCGGCCCTTCTAGTCTGTGCCAAACGCTTACTCTCACTTAGTCCCACTGACCCGCACTCAGCCCATAACCCTCCATTCCTTTCCTGTCCATATACCTATCCAATTTTACTTTAAATGACAATACCGAACCTGCCTTTACCACTCCTACTGGAAGCTCGTTCCACACAGCTACCACTCTCTGAGTAAAGAAATTCCCCCTCTTGTTACCCTTAAACATTTTCCCCCAACTCTCAACTCATGTCCTCTTGTTTGAATCTCCCCTACTCTCAATGGAAAAAGCCTATCCACGTCAACTCTATCTATCTCCCTCATAATTTTAAATACCTCTATCAAGACCCCCCTCAACCTTCTACGCTCCAAAGAATAAAGACCTAACTTGTTCAATTTTTCCCTGTAACTTAGGTGCTGAAACCCAGGTAACATTCTAGTAAATCTTCTCTGTACTCTCTCTCTATTTTGTTGACATCTTTCCTATAATTCGGTGACCAGAACTGTACACAATACTCCAAATTTGGCCTCACCAATGCCTTGTACAATTTTAACATTACATTCCAACTCCTATACTCAATGCTCTGATTTATAAAGGCCAACATACCAAAAGCTTTCTTCACCACCCTATCCACATGAGATTCCACCTTCAGGGAACTATGCACAATTATTCCTAGATCACTCTGTTCTACTGCATTCTTCAATGCCCTATCATTTACCATGTATGCCCTACTTGGATTATTCCTATCAAAATGTAGCACCTCACACTTATCAGCATTAAACTCCATCTGCCATCGTTCAGCCTACTCTTCTAACTGGCCTAAATCTCTCTGCAAACTTTGAAAACCTACTTCATTATCCACAATGCCACCTACCTTAGTATCACCTGCATACTTACTAATCCAATTTACCACCCCATCATCCAGATCATTAATGTATATGACAAACAACATTGGATCCAGTGTCCCTGAGGCACACCACTAGTCACCGGCCTCCAACCTGACAAACAGTTATCCACCACTACTCTTTGGCATCTCCCATCCAGCCATTGTTAAATCCATTTTACTACTTCAATATTAATACCTAACGATTGAACCTTCCTAACTAACCTTCCGTACAGAACCTTGTCAAAGGCCTTACTGAAGTCCACATAGACAACATCCACTGCTTTACCCTCGTCAACTTTCCTCATAACCTCTTCAAAAAATTCAATGAGATTTGTCAAACATGACCTTCCATGCACAAATCCATGTTGACTGTTCCTAATCAGACCCTGTCCATCCAGATAATTATATATACCATCTCTAAGAATACTTTCCATTAATTTACCCACTACTGACATCAAACTGACAGGCCTATAATTGCTAGGTTTACTCTTAAAAACCTTTTTAAACAATGGAACCACATGAGCAATATGCCAATCCTCCGGCACTATCCCTGTTTCTATCCTGTCAGGACCCGGAGATTTATCCACTTTCATATTCCTTAAAAGCGCCAGTACTTCCTCCTCTTTAATCATCATAGTTTCCATAACTTCCCTACTTGATTCCCTTACCTTACACAATTCAATATCCTTCTCATTAGTGAATACCGAAGAAAAGAAATTGTTCAAAATCTCCCCCATCTCTTTTGGCTCCACACATAGCTGTCCACTCTGATTCTCTAAGGAACCAATTATATCCTTCACTATCCTTTTGCTATTAATATAACTGTAGAAACCCTTTGGATTTATTTTCACCTTACTTGCCAAAGCAACCTCGTATCTTCATATCCTTTCTTACATAAGGAACTCAAAACTGCTCACAATATTCCAAGTGTTGTCTGACCAATGCCTTGTAAAGCCTTAGCATTACATCCTTGTTCTTATATTCTAGTCCTCATTTTAGCTGAATGCTAATATTGGTTTTGCCTTCCTTACCACCAACTCCGCCTTTAGGCAATCCTACACAAGGTCCCCCAAGTCCCTTTGCACCTATGAGTTTTGAATTTTCTCCCCATTTAGAAAATAGTCTATGCTTTTATTCCTCCAACCACAGTGCATGATCATACACTTCCCTACTCTATATTCTGTTGATATCTTCTTTGCTCATTCTCCTAATCTGTCAAAGTCTTTCTGCAGACTCCCTGATTCCTCAACGCTGTGTATGTATCATGTATCATCTGTAAACTTGGCCACAAGGCCATCAATTTTCAATTCCGTCATCTAATTCATTGTCATATAATGTGAATGGAAGAGGCCCCAATACCGACTCCTGTGGAACACCACTTGTGCACCACCTTATCAAGGGCCTTCTGAAAATACATCTAAACAACATCCATTGACTCTCCTTTGTCCATCCTGCTGGTTATTTCCTCAAAGAATTTCAGTGGATTTGTTAGGCAAGAATCCCCCTTGACTTTGCTGACTTTGGCCTACCCAAAAACCTCCTCTTTAATAATGGAATCCAATATCTTTGCAACCACTGATATCAGACTAACTGGCCTATAATTTCCTTTCTTCTGCCTCCCTCCCTTCTTAAAGAATGGAGTGACATTCCTCCAGAACCATTCCAAAATCTAGTGATTCTCAAAAGATCATTTCTAATGCCTCCACAATCTCTTCAGCCACCTCTTTCAGTATCCATGCGGTGAAGTCCATCTGGTCCAGGTGACTTAACTACCTTCAGACCTTTCACCAAGCACCTTCCCCTTAGAAATAGCAACTACACTTCCTAACACTCTCGAATTTATGCCATCCTGCTAGTAGTGTCTTTCACAGTGAAGACTGACACAAAAGTTAAGTTCAATGTATTCAAAATATATCTATTATCAAAGAATGTATAAATTATATGTCCTTGAGATTTGCCTGCTTACAGGCAGTCATAAAGCAAGGAACTTGAAAGAACCCAATTGAGAAAAATAAAGACCAACCCCCAATGTACATAGAGAAAGCAAGAACAAAAAAACAAATCAAGCGAACAACAGAAGCAAGTAACAGCAGCATTCTGAACCAAACTGATTCCTTAGATACAAATCCCCGGAGCAGCCTGGATTAGGCCCAAAGCCTTGGTATTCAGTTCATCATATTAGTCGGTAAACCACCACCAAGTTCAGACACAAATCACATCAGTCGGGGACAGTCTCACAGCCTTAGCCTTGTGAAGAGAGGAGCCCCCAGTCTATCTGGGTCTAGATTTCACATTCTCAACCTCTCCAAATTGGCTTGATGCCCAGAGCAATCCCACCTCTCCTGACTCTCGACACCCTGCTTTTCCAGTCTATCTAGGCCGGCATTTAGATTGTCCCAACAGCAAACTGTATGCGGGCCTTACTGCAGTGGCTCACTCTGGGCCTAGAACACGCCACTCAACGATTCACCTTGGACCGGATTTTACTGCCAAAGAAGCCATTCTCAACCTCTCCAAATCAGCTTGGCATTTAAAGTGATCTACCCTTGTACCTGGGTTGTTGGGCGTGCATTGGAACTCCTCTGTCCCGTCTTCTCCCCGCTAAATCATCCACTCCAACCAGCACGGCTCCAGCTTCAAGTGCGTTGAACTGGCAGCACACCAGCTGGGCACATCGTGTGAATTCACTTTGCCTTCATTCATGTCTTCATTGTTTGCAGTGATAGTTCATCACAATTCACCTCAAAAAAAGTGTTATTAGTAATGTTTTTAATCAAATTCCTTTGCTTTTGAACCACCAGTAAGGTGTCACATGCCTTCAGTTGAGCCATCTTAAACCGAAAGTAGATAGACACCCATATCTTTTGAGAAAAGTACAGTCCACACTTCGGGCCAAGACCCTTCAGCAGGTCCTGTCCAAAGGTCTCAGGCCGAAACGTTCACTGTACTTTTTCCATAGATGCTGCCTGGCCTGCTGAGTTCCTCCAGCATTTTGTGTGTGTTGCTCGGATTTCCAGCATCTGCAGGTTTTCTCTTGTATATCTATGGTTCCATGTGGGCAAAATGAGCAATATGGGTCAGGAACCAGTCCCATTTGATATCTAATTCTCAGTATTAAGTATGATCTATGACAAAATTTCAAGTGTATATACTGATCATTTGGGTTTTTCGAAGCACCGGCAGCATTATCCCAAATCGCATCCCTGTCTAAGTCTTGTCCCAATTCAGATATGTCCCTATCCCAGGCTTTCATTCCTGATGTGGGCCTATATATCTGGGAGTTTAATTTATAATAGATATATGACACTATCTGTCTTGGAGCACTCTGTATCCAACTTAAAATGGGATGGTCCTTTAAATCTGACCCCCAAGGAACCCTGTAGGCTTTACAAGCTGATCTTGCTGTAAAGTAGAAGAAAAGAGATTGTTTATCAATATTATATCGAGATACCAGTTCTTGAAAGCTAAGGATATTACTTGCCCCATTAGTATCTTGAAGAGTAATAATACCTTTATTCTCCCAAGTTCTGTTAGTGAATGGTTTCCCACCAGATAGAAGATGATTATTGTTCCATAATGGAGAAGGTTTGCACCATATGCTTTTAAATTTTAGGAATTTTTCTGCTGCTTTAAACACTTGTAGCATATGGGTTAAAATTGGACAGTTATACAAAGCACATTTTTTGGTAGACATACCTATAAGGAGAAAGCCCTTCAACCTTATAGGCGCTATTAGCTCTTGTTCTATAGTTTTTCATGATGAAACTTTATGCTCCTCCATCCAATAGCAAAGACTTTTTAATACAAATGCCCAGTGATACAGTTTAAAATTTGGACATGCCAATCCCCCATCGGACATTTTGAATTGTAGAGCTGACCACTTTATATTGGGTTGTTTACTGTTCCAAACATAGCATTGTAGTAAGGAGTCCAGTTTTTGCCAATATCCTGTTGGAGGCGCAAGTGGGATCATTGAACTGATAAAATTAATGCAGGGTAAGATCAAGCAACACACACAAAATGCTGATGGAACACAGCAGGCTAGGCAGCATCTATAGGAAGAAGTACAGTCGATGTTTTGTGCCGAGACACTTCTTCCTATAGATGCTGCCTGGCCTGCTGCATTCCACCAGCATTTTGTGTGTGTTGCTTGAATTTCCAGCATCTGAAGATTTCCTCATGTTTGTGGGGTAAGATATTCATTTTAATGACCAATATACGGGCTGGGACTGATGCTGGAAGGTGTCTCCATCTATTAATATCTTCCTCTATTTTATTCAAAATTAAAGAGTAATTTGTTTTAGCCACAGTTGATAGGGAAGTATTAACTTTTATACCCAAGTAGAGGACCTCTTTTGTAACCTTAATCTGGGGAGGGAGAGACACCTTACTTTTATCTGTATTGATCAGCATCAGTGCTGATTTTGACAGATTAACTTTGTATCCTGAAAGAAATCCAAATTTCCTCTGTGTTTTTAAAACATAGGGGAGAGTTTGTTGAACATTTGCCATATAAACTAGTGTGTCATCTGCGTAAAGTGATATCCAATGTGATGTTGTACCTATTGTAATAGGGGAGATCTGAGGAGAGTTTCTAATTAAATGTGCAAGTGGTTCAATACATATAGGAAAAATTAAGGGAGACAGAGGAGCTCCTTGTCGTGTGCCCCATCCTATGTCAAATAACTCTGAGACAGCTCCTCCCACAGGATTAGTAGACAGTGTTTAAATCATATTGATAAATTTATCATCAATCTTAAATTCTTTTAGAGCTTTCCAAAGGTATGGCTATTCAAGGCAATTGAATGCTTTTTCAGCACCTAGAAATAGCAGGCCAGAGGCAGGCGGGATTTTATGTGTTGCACTCAGTATGTGTAAGAGCCGGTGAATACTATCAGATGCGAGACGTCCCCTGATAAAGCCCCTTTGATCTGGGCTAATTATTTTCCCAACGACTGTCTCAAGTCCACTGGTTAAGATTTTGGAAAATATCTTGAAGTTGGCATTTATCAAGGAGATTGGACAGTGATTGGCACACTCCAAGGGGTCCTTACAGGGCTTAGGTATAACTGTGATCAGGGCTGTGTTTAGATCTCTATGGAAAGCGCCATTTCCAATAGCATAATTTAATGTTTCTAACCATATTGGTCCAAGAATATTCCAAAGTGCTAGGTAAAGTTCCACAGGTGTGCCATCTATACCTCGCGTACGGCCCTTATTTGTAGCTTTAAGTAGTTCATCCAGTGTAATAGGAGAGTCTAGAGTTTTGGTGTCCTCTAATGACAATATAGGGAGGTCTAATCTACTAAAAAAAATCTGTTAAGTCATTCTCAGGAACTGAGCCACTTGTATTCAGTTCTTTAAAGTAATTCTTGAATGTCTCGTTTATTTCCTCTGTTGAAGATACTACTCCATGTTTAGCACATCTAATCACCGGTATGGACCTTTTAGCTTCCTGTTGTTTGAGCGTTAGTGCTAAAAGATGGCACAGTCTGCTGCCTTCTGCATAATACTTACGTTTGGTTATATGGATCATATATTCTGCCCTGCTTCTTAATAAATCATTTAATTCTGCTTGTTTTGTTCTGAGCTCGTTTTCTTTTGTTATGATGTATCTCCTTTTGAGATCATTCTCCAAAACCTTACATTGTTCTTCTAGGGTGGAAATCTTTTGAAGCCGGCTTTTATATAGGTGGGCACTGAACCATATCGTGTTATTTCTGAGAAACCCTTGATGGAGGCCCAAATCACTGTCACATCCAAGACACTATTTTTATTTAAATTTATGAATTCCGTAAGTTTTGTTCTCAGTTGTGTTAGAAATTCATCATTTTTTAGAAGGGTGGAGTTAAACCTTCACCTAGTAGCCTTATTTTTAATTTTGCCATAATTAAAAGTAGATATGACTGGGTTGTAATCAGATAGATGTCTGGGCAAAAATTCTATTGAGTGTACCAAAGGCAGCAAACTGGAGGATACAAGAATGTAATCTATCTGAGAGAAAGTTTTATGTCTTGTGGAGAAGAAGGTATAGTCTTCCACAGATGGATTATGCACCCTCCACATATCAGTTAAATTTAAATCCTTTAGAAAAAGGTTAACTGCTTTGGAAGCAGATTCTTGAGAGCTTGATATAGTTGAGGAAGATTTATCGAGGTTATTGTTTACCAAAGCATTCATGTCCGAACCAACATATAGTTGGTAGTTACATAACTTCAGTAATTCTGAGGTAATTGAGGGAAAAAATTCAACCTCGAATATAGTTGGGGCATATAAGCTAATGAATGTAACTTTTTTACCCTGACTGGATGTGCAGCAAAAAGCTAGACATCTTTCATTTTCAGCGCCAGTCCTTTCAATTGATACATTAATACTACGTCTCATTAATATCATAAATCCTTTCGTACGAGTACCATTATCTGATGCCACAACAGGTTTATAAAAGCAGTTTTGAACCCTGGGAATGTCATTAGGTTTAAGATGTGCTTCCTGTAACAGCGTGATATCTATTTTCTTTCTGCATAAGAAATCTAAAACCTTTGAACGCTTGTAGGGAGAGTTTAATCCTCTAACATTAAATGATAAGTAGTAAGATTTTCTAATTTATCAGCATTGCTCATCTTCCCCTGGCTCTGTTGTTGTAAGTTGGTGGTGGAGCCCTGAGTTACCCCCTTCCCACCCCCCTCCCATCACCCCTCACATTCAAACCTTTACTTTGTAACATCTGTGAGAGTCACTTAGCAATGTCAGACACTGAACATTAACTGCACCCCCCCCCCCCAGCACCAACACATTAGAAAGGCAAAGCGGTTCTCATAGACAATCACATCAAAGAGACAAGAAAAAAACCTGATCAAACCAGTTAACCTATATAATTCAAACCATTCCTGTCTCAAATATAATATAACATATAATCAAGACCCCAACGGCGCTCTTGCAGGAGACTGTTGCTTTAATAGACTGTCGCTTAGTGGTGACGCCAATGACGTCTTATCTGGCGCCCATGAACGTAAACAAGTCTATCGGAGACATAACCCTGAAGTGAACATATACAACTAAAGTTACTCAGAACACACTGCTGTTTTCAGCTTCATTCTTGATGAAGTATGACATTTGGGTGTGTTGAATATCACCTTAGAAAGTAAAAGATAAAAAGTATATTCTAGGCGGACTTATATCACCTTACCATGTTATCCTTGTACTAACAAGTTAACTCTGACCTGCAATACTCAGAAACAAATTGGCCCCTTAATTAACTAAATACAAAAGTGCATCGAATGACTTTCCAATAAAAGAATAACCAGAAAACTTCACACCTAGGACATTAACTTGCCTGTGCCTGTTAGATTGCGCATACAGGCTGGTCCGAGCTCTTAATGCAGTTCCATCTCCTTCCGAGGGGGGTGTGGACTTTGCCCAGAGTCTTCTTCCATATCTTCCAGCACCGATGATTTCAGGACTTCTTTCACTTCCTCTGCCGAGTTAAAAGACATCTTCATGCCCATGATATTCACTCTCAGAATCACCGGGTATATGAGGAACGAGCCGATCCCCTTCTGTTGAAGCTTTGCGCGGATCTCCTTGTGTCCCTGCCGTTCCTGCAT
The DNA here is from genome assembly GCF_048418815.1 of Hemitrygon akajei. Classification (NCBI taxonomy): domain Eukaryota; kingdom Metazoa; phylum Chordata; class Chondrichthyes; order Myliobatiformes; family Dasyatidae; genus Hemitrygon; species Hemitrygon akajei. The sequence goes on along the minus strand of NC_133128.1, from coordinate 103,245,053 downwards.
CGTGCCGGGGCTGTAGTCAGCGAAGAACTGCAGCTGGGTGCCATCCAGAAGAGTAGGTTTGGCTTTCCTCGTGCCCTCCAGGATAGCCTGCCGGTCGGTGTACCGTAGAAGCCTAAAGACCATGGTCCACGGTCTTGTTAGAAAAGATCCTATGTGCTCTATCGATCTCTAATGGAGTGCTGTGGGAGTTCTTGAGCGCTGGAATCCGAGGCACATTGTTTCTTCTGGATTTATCCTCCAAGTCGTTTAGCTTCTTCTGTATCTTAGTCAGCTCTGCGAGACAGGAGTTAGTAACTTCATCATTCTTGCGTTAGCTAACCTGAATGTTGTCTACTTTGTTGAAGACCACACTAAATTTTTTAGCATGAATGTCTGCTTGCTCCTTTAACGACCGGAGAATGTTGCCATTCTCTGCCATATGCAGAGAATATGGGGTCGAGAGCCTTTTCCGTCGACTTCCTTTAGCAAGTGGGCTACCGTTTTTTGCAGCGATTCCATCTCCATTGCCATTGCTTGCTTAATTTGCATAGCTATTTCCTCAGATGAATCACTAGCTTGCTGTCATCTGCTGGTATCTTGTTTCTTGGTTGAGTTTGAATCTTTTTTTGAGGTCATCCTTTAGTTAGATCTTTCTCCAACTCAACCTCGTATTAAGACTGTCTATGAGCCCTAAAGAATGTGAAAAAGGAGGGTTATAAGTCAGCGCTCAGTGCTGTGCTGCCATCTTGCCTTGTGCCTCACTGGAAGTCGTGCTTGCCTTTTTAATTCTCCATCCTACTCCCTCTTAGTCTGTGGCCTCCTGTTGTAATGAGCCCTAAAACAAGCTCCGGCCTGATAGAGGTGTATAAGATGATGAGAGGCATTGATTGTGTGGATAGTCAGAGGCTTTTTCCCAGGGCTGAAATGGCTAACATAAGAGGGCACAGTTTTAAGGTGCTTGGAAGTAGGTACAGAGGGGATGTCAGGGTAAGTTTTTTACGCAGAGAGTGGTGAGTGCGTGGAATAAGCTGCCGGCAATAGTGATGGAGGTGGATCAGACAGGGTCTTTTAAAAGACTCCTAGATGGGTACATGGAGCTTAGATAATAAAGGGCTATCGGTAGAACATAGAACATAGAAAACCTACACCACAATACAGGCCCTTTGGCCCACAAAGTTGTGCCGAACATGTCCCTACCTTAGAAATTACTAGGCTTACCTATAGCCCTCTATTTTTCTAAGCTCCATGTACCTATCTAAAAGTCTCTTAAAAGGCCCTATCGTGTCTGCCTCCACCACTGTTGCCGGCAGCCCATTCCATGCACTCACCACTCTCTGAGTAAAAAACTTACCCTGATTCTCCTCTGTACCTACTCCCCAGCACCTTAAACCTGTGCCCTCTTGTGGCAACCATTTCAGCCCTGGGAAAAATCCTCTGACTATCCACATGATCAACACCTCTCATCATCTTATACATCTCTATCAGGTCACCTCTCATCCTCCGTTGCTCCAAGGAGAAAAGGCCGAGTTCACTCAACCTATTCTCATAAGGCATGGTCCCCAATCCAGGCAACTTCCTTGTAAATCTCCTCTGCACCCTTTCTATGGCTTCCACATCCTTCCTGTAGTGAGGCGACCAGAACTGAGCACAGTACTCCAAGTGGGGTCTGACCAGGGTCCTATATAGCTGCCGCATTACCTCTGGGTTCCTAAATTCAATTCCACGATTGATGAAGGCCAATACACCGTATGCCTTCCTAACCACAGAATCAACCTGCGCAGCTGCTTTGAGTGTCCTATGGACTCGGACCCCAAGATCCCTTTGATCCTCCACATTATCAGGAGTCTTACCATTAATACTAAATTCTGCCATCATATTTGACCTACCAAAATGAACCACTTCACACTTATCTGGGTTGAACTCTATCTGCCACCTCAGCCCAGTTTTGCATCCTATCAATGTCCCGCTGTAACCTCTGACAGCCCTCCACACTATCCACAACACCTCCAACCTTTGTGTCATCAGCAAACTTACTAACGCATCCCTCTACTTCCTCATCCAGGTCATTTATAAAAATCATGAAGAGTAAGGGTCCCAGAACAGATCCCTGAGGCACTCCACTGGTGACAGACCTCCATGCAGAATAAGACCCGTCTACAACCACTCTTTGCCTTCTGTGGGCAAGCCAATTCTGGATCCACAAAGCAATATCCTCTTGGATCCCATGTCTCCTTACTTTCTCAATAAGCTTTTCATGGGGTATCTTATTAAATTCCTTGCTGAAATCCATATACACTACATCTACTGCTCTATCTTCATCAATATGTTTAGTCACAATCTCAAAAAATTATCAATCTCGTAAGGCATGACTGGCCTTTCACAAAACCATGCTGATTATTCCTAATCATATTATGCCTCTCCAAATGTTCATAAATCCTGCCTCTCAGGATCTTCTCCATCAATTTCCCAACCACTGAGGTTAGACTCACTGGTCTACAATTTCCTGGGCTATCTCTACTCCTTTTCTTGAATAAGGGACCAACATCTGCAACCCTCCAATCCTCTGGAACCTCTCCCATCACCATTGATGATGTGAAGATTATTGCCAAAGGCTCAGTGATCTCCTCCCTCGCCTCCCACAGTAGCCTGGGGTCCATCTCATCCGGTCCTGGCAACTTATCCAACTTGATGTTTTCCAAAAGCTCCAGCACATCTTCTTTCTTAATGTCTATATGCTGAAGCTTTTCAATCCACTGTCAGTCATCCCTACAATCACTGAGTTCTTTTTCCATAGTGAATACGGAAGCAAAGTATTCTTTATGCATAGTACTTCAGCTGTCTCCTTTGGTTCCATGCACACTTTCCCACTGTCTCACTTGATTGGTCCTATTCTCTCACGTCTTCTCCTCTTGCTCTTCACATACTTGTAGAACGCCTTGGGGTTTTCCTTAATCCTGTTTGCCAAGGTCTTCTCATGGCCCCTGCTGGTTCTCTTAATTAAGCTCCTTCCTGCTAGCCTTATGATCTAGCTCTTTATCATTACCTAGTTTTTTGAACCTTTCATAAGCTCTTCTTTTCTTCTTGACTAGATTTTCAACAGCCTTTTTACACCACAGTTCCTGTACCTTACCATCCTTTCCCTGTCTCATTGGAACGTACCTATGCAGAACGCCATGCAAATATCCCCTGAACATTTGCCACATTTCTGCTGTACATTTCCCTCAGATCATCTGCTCCCAATTTATGCTGCCAAGTTCCTGCTCTGATAGCTTCATATTTCCCCTTACTCCAATTAAACGCTTTCCTAACTCATCTGTTCCTATCCCTCTCCAATGCTACGGTAAAAGAGATAGAATTGTGATCACTATCTCCAAAACGCTCTCCCACTGAGAGATCTGACACCTGACCAGGTTCATTTCCCAATACCAGATCAAGTACAGCCTCTCATCTTGTAGGCTTATTTACATATTGTGTCAGTAAACCTTCCTGAACACACCTAACAAACTCCACCCCATCTAAACCCCTTGGTCTAGGGAGATGCCAATCAATATTTGGGACATTAAAATCTCCCACCACAACAACCCTGTTATTATTATCCATTCCAGAATCTGCCTCCCTATCTGCTCCTTGATGTCCCTGTTACTCTTGGGTGGTCTATGAAAAACACCCAGGAGAGTCATTTATCCCTTCCTGTTCCTAACCTCCACCCACAGAGACTCAGTAGACAATCCCTCCATGCCTTCCTCCTTTTCTGCAGCCATCACATTATCTCTGATCAGCAGTGCCACGCCCCCACCTTTTTTGCCTCCCTCCCTGTCCATTCTGAAACATCTAAAGCCTGGCACTCGAAGTAACCATTCCTGCCCCTGAACCATCCAAGTCTCTGTAATGGCCACAACATCATAGCTCCAAGTACTGACCCACGATCTAAGCTCATCTACTTTGTTTGTAATAATCCTAGCATTAAAATAAGACACATTTCAAACCATCAGTCTGAGCGCGTCCCTTCACTATCACCTGCCTATCCTCCCTCTCGCACTGTCTCCAAGCTTTCTCTATTTGTGAGCCAACCACCCATTCCTCTGTCTCTTCAGTTCAGTTCCCACACCCCAGCAATTCTAGTTTAAATTCTCCCCAATAGTCTTAGCAAACCTCCCTGCCAGGATATTGGTCCCCCTCAGATTCAAGTGCAACCCGTCCTTTTTGTACATGTCACACCTGCCCCAAAAGAGGTCCCAATGATCCAGAAATCTGAATCCCTGCCCCCTGCTCCAATCCCTCAGCCACCTCACTCTATTACTGTCGTGTGGCACAGGCAGTAATCCTGAGATTACTACCTTTGAGGTCCTGCTTCTCAACTTCCTTCCTAACTCCCTGTAGTCTGTTTTCAGGACCTCTTCCCTTTTGCTGCCTGTGTCATTGGTACCAATATGTACCACAACCTCTGGCTGTTCACCTTTCCACTTCAGGATACCAGAAGCATCCCAGACCCTGGCACCTGGGAGACAAACTACCATCCATGTTTCTTTCCTGCGTCCACAGAATCACCTGTCTGACCCCCTAACTATAGAGTCCCCTATCACTGCTGCCGTCCTCTTCCTTTCCCTCTCCCTTCTGAGCCACAGGGCCAGACTCTGTGCCAGAGGCATGACCACTGTTGCTACCCCCAGGCAGGCTGTCCACCCCTACAGTACTCAAACAGGAGTACTTATTGTTAAGGGGGACAGCCACAGGGGTACTCTCTAGTATCTATCATTCTACACCCCTGTTAATTACAGGTAGAGGTACACATCCCATTGTCCTATCATTTTACACCCCTGTTAATTACAGGTACAGGTACACGTCCCATTGTCCTATCATTCTATACCCCTGTTAATTGTAGGTACAGATACATGTCTCAATGTCCTATTCCAGTGACTGGGCAAAATGCTCCTTCTGGATGTGGAATATTGGCTGTCAGGTTTTGGTATTCTCGCTCTTTCCAGTGTGTTTGAGTGGGAACCACATTATCAACTATATCAAAATGGAAGTGAACTAAGCTATTAACTATATCGAGTGAATTACATTGTCCACGATGTCCATATCAAAGTGACTCACATTATAAGACCATAAGACATAGGAGCAGAATTAGATCATTCAGCCCATCGAGTCCACTCCGCCATTTCATCATGGCCGATCCCAGATCCCACTCAAGCCCGTACACTTGCCTTCACACCATATCCTTTGATAGCCTGACCAATCAGGAAACGATCAACTTCCGCCATAAGTATACCCACAGACTTGGCCTCCATCACAGTCTGTGGTAGAGCATTCCACAGATTCACTACTTGCTGGCTAAAAAAATTCGTCCTTATCTCTGTTTTAAAAGATCATCCTTCAGTGTTGAGGCTGTGCCCTCCAGTTCTGGATGCCCCTACCTTCGGAAACATCCTCTCCACATCCACTCTATCGGGTCCTTACAACATTCAGTAAGTTTCAATGAGATTCCCATGCATTCTTCTAAATTCCAGTGAGTACAGGCCCAAAGCTGCCAAATGCTCCTCATATGTTAACCCCTTTATTCCCAGAATCATTCTCATGAACCTACTCTAGACCCTCTCCAATGATAACACATGCTTTCTGAGATAAGGGGCCCAAAACTGTTGACAATACTCCAAGTGTGGCCTGACTAGTGTCTTGTGAAGGCTCAGTATTATCTCCTTGGTTTTATATTCCACTCCCCTTGAAATAAATGCAATATTGCATTTTCCTTCTTTACCACGGACTCAACCTATAAATTAACCTTCTGGTAGTCTTGCACCAGGACGCCTAAGTCCCTCTGCACATTTGATGTTTGAACCTTCTCCCCATTTAGATAATAGTCCACACTATTGTTCCTTTTACCAAAATGCATTACCACACATTTCCCAACATTGTATTCCATCTGCCACTTTTTGCCCATTCTTCCAATTTGTCAAAGTTCCGCTGCAATTGCTTCATCAGCACTATCTACCTCTCTGCCTATCTTTGTATCATCCACAAACATTGCCATGAAGCCAACAATTCCATTATCCAAATCACTGACAAACAATGCGAAAAGTAGCGGTCCCAATACTGAGCCCTGAGGAACACTAGTCATTGGCAGCCAAAAAGAAAAGGCACCCATTATTCCCACTCACTGCCAACTGCCTTGTCAGCCATTCCTGTATCCATGCCAGTATCTTTCCTGTAATGCCATGGGATTTTATCTTGGTAAGCAGCCTCATGTGTGGCACCTTATCAAATGCCGTCTGAAAATCCAAGTAAGTGACATCCACTGCTTCTCCTTTGTCAACCCAGCTTGTTACTTCTCAAAGAACTTTAACAGATTTGTCAGGTAAGATTTCCCTTTACAGAAAGCATGCTGACTTTGACTTATTTTATCATTAGTCTCCAAGTACCCCGAACCTCATCCTTAATAATAGACTCTAACACTTTCCTAGCCACTGAGATTAGGCTAACTAGCCTATTATTTCCTTTCTTTTGCCTCCCTCCCTTCTTAAAGAGTGGAGTGACATTTGCAACCTTCCAGTCCTCTGGGACCATGCCAATATCAATTGATTCTTGAAAGATCATGACCAATGCATCAGTTATCTCTTCAGCAACCTCTCTCAGGACTCTGAGATGTAGTCCATCTGGTCCAGGTGACATCTACCTTAAGACCTTTGAGTTTGCCTTGTAATAGATAGATAGATAGATAGATGGATAGATAGATACTTTATTCATCCCCATGGGGAAATTCAACATTTTTCCAATGTCCCATACACTTGTTGTAGCAAAAACTCATTACATACAATACTTAACTCAGTAATAATATGATATGCATCTAAATCACTAACTCAAAAGCATTAATAATAGCTTTAAAAAAGTTCTTAAGTCCTGGCAGTTGAATTGTAAAGCCTAATGGCATTGGGGAGTATTGACCTCTTCATCCTGTCTGAGGAGCATTGCATCGACAGTAACCTGTCGCTGAAACTGCTTCTCTGTCTCTGGATGGTGCTATGTAGAGGATGTTCAGGGTTTTCCATAATTGACCGTAGCCTACTCAGCGCCCTTCGCTCAGCTACCGATGTTAAACTCTCCAGTACTTTGCCCACGACAGAGCCCGCCTTCCTTATCAGCTTATTAAGACGTGAGGCGTCCTTCTTCTTAATGCTTCCTCCCCAACACGCCACCACAAAGAAGAGGGCGCTCTCAACAACTGACCTATAGAACATCTTCAGCATCTCACTGCAGACATTGAATGACGCCAACCTTCTAAGGAAGTACAGTCGACTCTGTGCCTTCCTGCACAAGGCATCTGTGTTGGCAGTCCAGTCTAGCTTCTCGTCCAACTGTACTCCCAGATACTTGTAGGTCTTAACCTGCTCCACACATTCTCCATTAATGATCACTGGCTCCATATGAGGCCTAGATCTCCTAAAGTCCACCACCATCTCCTTGGTCTTGGTGACATTGAGACGCAGGTAGTTTGAGTTGCACCATATCACAAAGTCCTGTATCAGTTTCCTATACTCCTCCTCCTGTCCATTCCTGACACACCCCACTATGGCCGTGTCATCAGCGAACTTCTGCACATGGCAATAGCAATGTCCTTTGTAATAGCTTTGTCCTACTCCCTGACACTCATGGACCTCTGGCACACTGGTGGTCTCTTCCACAGTGAAGACAGACACAAAGTTCCAATTCAGTGCATCTGCCATTTCTTTGTCTCCCATTACCACGTCACCAGCATCATTTTCCAGTGGTGCAATATCAACTCTCACCTTCCCTTTACTCTTTATATAACTGAAACAAGTTTTGGTTTTTTGCTTTATATTATTGGCTAATTTGCCCTCATATTTCATCTTTTCCTTCCTTATAGCTTTTTTTAGTTGCCTTTGGTTGGATTTTAAAAGCTTCTCAATCATTCATTTACTTTGCTACCTTTCCATGGTTTTTATGCAGTCCTTAATTTCCCTTGTTAGCCATGGTTGCCTCGCCCTGCCATTTGAGAACTTCTTCTGTGGGACCTATCTATCCTGCACCTTGTGAACTATTTCCAGAAACTTCCACCACCTCTGCTCTATCATCATTCCTGCCATTATCCTCCTCCAACCCACCTGGGCAAGCTCCTCTCTCACCCTCTCTAATTCCCTTTATTCCATTGTGATACTTCTCCCTCTCAAATTGCAGTATGAATTCAGTCATTTTATGATCATTGGCTCCTAAGGGTTCCTTTACATTAAGCTCCCTAATAAGATCTGGGTTATTACACAGCACCCAATCTCAGATGGCCTTTCCCCAAGTAGACTCAAGCACAAGCTGCTCTAAAAAGCCATTGTGTAGGTATTCAACAAATTCCCTCTCTTGCAATCCGACACCAACCTGATTTTCCCAATTCCCTTGCATATTGAAGTCCTCCATTACAATTGTGTAATTACCCTTATTACATGCCTTTTCCAGCTCCCTTTGTAATCTCACCCCCACATCTTGGCTACTATATATGAATCCCATAATAGTTTTTTTTACCCTTGCAGTTTCTTCACTTCACACACAAAGATTCAACATTCTCTGACCCTATGTCACCTCTTTCTAAAGATGTAACTCCATCTCTTACCACCAAAGCCACACCACTGCCCATGCCTTCCTGCCTGTCCTTTCAATACAAAGTATATCCTTTGATGTTAAGCTCCCAACAATGGCCTTCTTTCAGTCATGACTCAGTGATATCCACAATGGCATACTGACAAATCTCGAATGGTGCTGTGAGTTTGTCCACCTTGTTCTGAATGCTATGCACATTTAAATACAGCACCTTCAGTCCTACATTCTTTGCCCTTTTGAATGTTGCCTCTGTGGTACAATTTAACCCTCTGCTCTGTCTGCATTAGTACCCAATCATTGGCTTGTCCCTTCCTTACGTTCATGTTACACCCATCGTCTACTTGTAAACTTGCTGGCTCATCCTCAGCTCTATCATACTGGTTCCCATCCCCCCATCCCCGCCATATTAGCTTAAGCCACTCTCAACAGCAGGTTCCATCACATCGCTGTCTGTAAGGAGTTTGTACATTCTCCCTGTGACTGCATGGCTTTTCTCTGGGTGCTCTGGCTAGCTCTCACATTCCAGATATGTGTGGATTAGAATGTTAATTGTTAACATGGATGTTACTAGGCTGTGCAGACTTGTGGGATGGGAGGGCCTGTTTTCATGTTGTATCTCATAAATAAAAAAAAATAGAAGCAGAATTAGGCCACTCGGTGCATTGAGTCTGCTCTGCCATTCCATCAAGGGTGATTTATTATCCCTCTCAACCTTCCTTCTCCCCATAATGCCCTAACTATCAACCTCTGCTTTAAATATACTCAATGACTTGGCCTTCACAGCTGTCCATAGCAATTAATTCCACAGATTTACCACCTGCTGGCTAAAGAAATTCCTCATCTCTGTTCTAAATGGATGTCTCTCTACTCTGAGGCTGTGCACTCTTGTTTTAGTCTCCCCCACTATAGGAAACATTCCTTCCATATCCACTCTGTCTTTCAATATTCAATAGGTTTCAATGAGATCCTCCCTCAGTTTTTTTAAACTCCAGCGAGTGCAGGCCTAGAGCCATCAAACATTTCTAATATATTAACCCTTTTATTCCTGGAATCATTCTCGTGAACCTCCTCTGGACCCTCCCCAATGCCATCACTTCTTTACTCAGATAAGGAGCCCAAAACTGCTCACAATACTCCAAGTGCAGTTTGACCAATGCATTATAAAACATCAGCATCACTTCCTAGCTCTTAAATTTTTGTCCTCTTGAAATTAATGGTAACATTGGATTTGCCTTCCTTATCCCAGACTCAACCTGCAAGTTAATCTTTAGGGAATTCTGCATTAGAACTCCCATCTCTGATTTTTGAATTTTCTCCCCACTTATAGAGTAGTCGGCACCTTTATTCCTTCTATCAAAGTGCATGACCAGACACATTCCTGCAATATATTCTATCTGCGCATTCTTCCAGTCCGTCCAAGCCCTTCTGCAAACTCCCTGCTTCCTCAACAATACCTACCTCTCCACCTGTCTATGCATCATCTGCAAATTTTGTCACAAAGCCATCAATTCTGTCATCCAAATTGTTGACATATAAAGTGACAAGAAGCAGTCCCAATATCAGCTGTTGTGGAATGACTGGCAGCCAGCCAAAATAGGCCCTTTTTAGTCTAACTCTTTGCCTCCTGCCAGTCAGCCAAACTTCTATCCATGCTAGTATAGTTCCTCTAATTCAATGGGCTCTCATCTTGTTGAGCAGCCTCATTAAGGCAGCTTGTCAAAGGCCTTCTGAAAATCCAAGTACACAACATCCACAGATTCTCCTTTGTCTATCCTGCTTGTTATTTCCTCAAAGAATTCCAACAGATTTGTCAGGCAAGATTTCCCCTTAAGGAAACCATGCTGACTTTGGCCTATGTTATCATGTGCTTCCAAGTAGTGTACCCTGTAACCTCATCCTTAAAAATGGACTCCAACATCTTCCCTGCCACTGTCAGACTAACTGGCCTATAGTTTCTTCTCTTCTGCCTCCCTCCCTTCTGAAGGAGTGATGTGACATTTTCAACTTTTCAATCCCTTGGAACCATTCCAGAATCTAGTGATTCTTGAAAGATCATTACTAATGTCTTCACAATCCTTTCAGCCACCTCTTTCAGAATCCTGGGGTGTAATCCATCTAGACCAAGTGAAATATCTATCGTACCTTCAGACCTTTCAGCTTCTTAAGCACATTCTTCTAAGTAATAGCAACTATACTTACTTCTGCCCCAACACTCTCAATTTTCTGGTATACTGCTAGTGTCTTCCACAATGAAGACTGACACAAGAAACTTATTAAGTTCGTCCACCATTTCTTTGTCCTCTATTACTATCTCTCAAGCAGTTCAATATCCACTCTCATCTCTCCTTTACTCTTTATATAATCTGAAAAAAAAATTTGGTATTCTCTTTGATATTATTGGCTAGATTACCTTCATATTTCATCTTTTCTCTCTTTTTGGTTTTTTAGTTGCCTTCTATTGGTTGTTAAAAGCTTCCCAATTCTCTAACTTCTCGCCATTTTTTGCTATATTACATGCCTTTTGCTTTTATATTGTCTTTGACTTCCCTTGTCAGCCTGCCTTTAGAATACTTCTTAATCTATCCTGTAGCTTCCAAATTGCCCCCCCCCCCCCCAAACTCCAGCCATTGGTGTTTTGCCATCATCCCTGCTAGTGTCCTCTTCCAATCAACTTTGTTCTAGTACTTTGAATGATTCCTTGATCAGGTACTGGTATCATTGAATTCAAGGTGAAATCTGAGTTTGATCTCACCTTGGTGCCAATACATGAACATCAAATAAAAAAAAAGGTGCTGGAAATCTGAATGTAAACCAGAACATGACAACACTGGAAAAAGTACAGAGAAGGTTTATGAGAATGTTGCTAGCCTGAGTTAGAGGGAGGGGTTGTGCAGTCTGGGACCTTATACATTGGAGTGTAGGAGACCAAGGGGTGAACTTAACGAGGTGTATAAAATTATGGGCAGCATAGAAACTAAATGCAGAGTCTTTTTTTCCCTAGGGAGAGGGAGTCAAACAATAGAGGGATGGGTTTAGTTGAGAAGTAAACGATTTAAAAGGGATCTGAAAGGCAACTTCTTCAGGTAAGATTTGCCAGAGCAAGTGGTTGAGGCAAGTACAATAACGACTTTAAAAGACACCTGGTCGGGATATGTGTAAACTACAGGTAAATGGGAGTAATTCAGATCGGTCAGCATGAGGGAGTTGGGCCGAAAGGCCTGCTACTGCGCTATATGACTGAAACTTGCAGCGTTTCGTCTCTATTGCAGCCGCCTCCTGCATGTTGTGCCCAGACTGGCTGTGGGTGCGGGCGGATCGCACGTTCTCTGGGTCATCGTCCGCACGCAGCTCCACCGAGGGGTGTGGAAGGCCGCTTCCCCCACATCGGGCGGTCGGAGACATACTGCTGCCGGTGTACGGAGATCCCGGCTACTGGTGAGATGCGGCGGAGCGCAGTCTGACCTGCACCCTGCTCACTGCCGACTAGCGAGGCGCCACTCTGTTGGTTTAGAGCGGCGAGTGGGCCGGAGGAAGGAAGGAGGAAGGAAGAGAGGCGGATCGGGCAGGCCCACTCCACGGCCACACAGACAGTGAAAGCGGAAAGCCCGAGCTCCGGCTCCTCTCACTCGTCTTTTGGAGTGGTTGTGGTTGTTTGTGTGCGTGTCTCCCTCCGATGGTGCGTCTGTGCCTATCTCTCATTGTGAGTGAGAAAGAGAGGGAGAGAGGGGGGGGAGAGAGGGAGAGAGGGGGGGAGAGAGAGAGAGGGGAGGGAGAGGGAGAGGGAGAGGGAGAGGGAGAGAGAGAGAGATATGTGTGTGTACCCCTGCGAAGGTCTTTGTGTGTGAGTGCCTGCCTACCGTTTCTCTCCGCGCTCTCTTTCTTTCTCTCTATCTCAATTTCAGTGCGGGGTCTTGCTATTACATCGGATAAGATTGAACTTTTTTATGTCGACAGGGTTACACTGGTTAGAGTTTGTCAGCGAGATTTATGGATGCCCCATTGTTCTGGCTGATCGACAGAAGGCATCGCTGAACTAGACTGGTTATTACTGCTCAATATTAGGCATCACTGGCCAACAATAGTGCTGTTGGTTACCATCAGTTTCTGCTGGTCAATAACGAGCATCACTCATCTATACTGCTTACTGCTGGTCAACTGGATACCGCCAATCAATAGTAGGCGCGACCGACCACATTTAGTGGTGGTCACTGGTCAGCTGATCACCATGAGGAGCAGAAGTAACTCTGGCGTCCGGCTGGATGGATATGCGAGGTTGGTGCAGAGGACCATTCTGTGCCATCAGGTGGGAGTCTGACTGTTTATGTTGATAATTGTTGAAGCAGTAAGAGTTTGACTGCAAAGTGATTTAAATCCAGTCTGAGAGATCATTCGTGTCGCCTCTATCCACATTGCACACGGTTGTAATCTGCTCAGACGCTGGTATTAAGCAGCAAGGACATCCTTGCACAACGTGTGATATGCAGGGCTATCTGGGAGCTGGGAAGGAGGACGTGAAGCGAAGTTTGAGCTAACACTGGGAGACGTCAGCTCTGAGCAGGAAAATGCATGCAACTTCCTGGTTCTGGATAAAAATTCAAAGGGTTCACAGAAATTGTTAGTGTTTGAAACAATGTGATTCCAGCTGAAGTTTATGGTTGTCACAATATACACAGGGTATAAATGCTTGAAGATTAGCTTTTTGCAGTAGTAGCACTGTGAATTACGCTATGAGGACAAACATAAATTAACAAATTATGCATAATTTACACATGCACAGAATAAATGTAACATTGTAAAATGTTGCACTACTGACTCCAGCAGCAAGTTAACCCTTTAGGGAATCCTGCACAAGAACTCTCCAGTGCCTTTGCACCTCTGATTTTTTTGAATTGTCTCTCCATTTAGAATATAGTCTACACCTTTATTCCTTCCCTCAAAGTGTATGACCATACACTTCCCTACACTATATTTCATCATCCTCCCAATCTGTCTAAGTCCTGCAGACTCCCTGCATCCTCAAAATTATCTGCCGCACCACCTATCTTTGATCAACTCCATCATCCAAATCATTGACACATTAACGTGAAAGGAAGCAGGCCAAATACTGGCCCCTGCAGAACACTAGTCACTGGTAGCCAACCAAAAAAAACCTCTTCATTCCCACTCTTTGCCTCCTGCCAGTCAGCCAATCTATGCTAGTATCTTTCCTGTAAAATACCATGGGCTCTTAGATACAGGTGAGGTAGTCATGGGGACAAGAAATGGGAGATGAACTTAATATATTCAGTCTTTACCGTGGAAGTCACTAGCAGTGTTTCAGAACTCCGTGAGTGTCAGCGAGCAGGAGTGAGTGCCATTGCGATTACAAAGGAGAAAGTGCGAGGTGTGAGGAGAAAGTCAAAGGTCTTAAGGTGGACAAGTCACCTGGACCAGATGGACTACATTCCAGAGTCCTGAGAGAGGTTGCTGAAGAGATAGTGGCTGCATTGGTCATGATCTTTCAAGAATCACTTGCTTCTGGCATGGCCCCAGAGGACTGGGAGATTGCAAATGTCACTCCATTCTTTAAGAAGGGAGGAAGGCAAAGGAAAAGAAATTATAGACCAGTTAACCTAACCTTAGTGGTTGGGAAAGTGTTGGAGTCTATAAAATAAAGGACAAGGTTTTGGAATACTTGGTGACTAATGATAAATTAAGTCAATGTCAGCATGGTTTCTGTAAAGGGCAATCTTGCCTGACAAATCTGTTAGAATACTTCGAGGAAGTAACCACAGTGTGGATGAAGAAGATTTACTTGGATTTTCAGAAGGCATTTGATAAGGTGCCTCACATGAGGACGCTTAACAAGATAACATTCTATGGTGTTACAGGAAATATACTGGCATGGATAGAGGAATGGCTGACAGGCAGGAGGCAGCGAGTGGGAATAAAAGGAGGCCTTTTCTGGTTGGCTGCCAGTGACTAGTGGGGTTCTTCAGGGGTCGGTATTGGGACTGCAACCTTTCACATTGTTTGTCATGATTTAGATAGTGGAATTGATGGCTTTGTGGCAAAGTTTGCGGATGACAGGAAGATTGGTGGAGGGGTAGGTAGTGTTGAGGAAGCAATACGATTGCAATGGGACTTTGACAAATTGGAAGAATGGGCAAAAAAGTGGTAGATAGAATACATTGTTGGGAAATGTATGATAATGCATTTTGGTACTATTAGAGACAATAGACAATAGACAACAGACAATAGGTGCAGAAGTAGACCATTCGGCCCTTTGAGCCTGCACCGCCATTTTGAGATCATGGCTGATCAATTACTATCAATACCCAGTTCCTGCCTTTTCCCCATATCCCTTGATTCCCCTATCCATAAGATACCTATCTAGCTCCTTCTTGAAAGCATCCAGAGAATTGGCCTCCACTACCTTCCGAGGCAGTGCATTCCAGACCCCCACAACTCTCTGGGAGAAGAAGTTTTTCCTTAACTCTGTCCTAAATGACCTACCCATTATTCTCAAACCATGCCCTCTGGTACTGGTATCAAATCCTGTTCATTACATAACACTAAATCCAGAATAGTCTTGTCCCTGGTCGGCTCTCGTACAAGCTGTTCCAAGAATGCATCCCGTAGGCACTCTACAAACTCCCTATCCTGTGGGGATTATCTAAGTGGGGAGAAGGTTCAAACATCAGATGTGCAGAGGGACTTGGGAGTCCTTGTGCAAGACTCCCAGAATGTTAATTCACAGGTTGCATCTGTAGTAAAGAAGGCAAATGCAATGTTGGCATTTATTTCAAGAAAAATAGAATATAAAAATAAAGACATAATGATGAGGCTTTATAAGACACTAGTCAGGCCGCACTTGGAGTATTATCTCAGAAAGGATGTGCTGTCATTGGAGACAGTCCAGAGGAGGTTCAGGAGGATGATTCTGGGAATGAAGGTGTTAACATACTAGGAGTGTTCAGCAGTTTTGGGCCTGAACTTGCTGGAATTTAGAAGAATGCTTGGCGATCTCATTGAAACCTACCGAATGTTGAAAAGACTAGGTAAGGTGGATGTGGAGAGGGTGTTTCCTCTGGTGGGACTATCCAGAACTAGGGGGCACAGCCTCAAAAATTGAGGGACGACCTTTTAGAACAGAAGTAAGGAGAATTTTTTTTAAGCAGAGTGCCACAGACTGCGGTGGAGGCCAAAGTCCATGGGTTTATTCAATGCGAAAATGAGATTCCTGATTGGTCGGGCATCAGGGGATATGGTGAGAGAGCAGGTGTATGGGGTTAAATGGGATCTGGGTTCAGCCATGATGGAATGGCAGAGCAGACTCGATGGGCTGAATGGCCTAATTCTGCCTCCTATGTCTTATGGTCTTATCTGTGAAGCAGCTCACTCCAATACTGAACCTGTGGAACACCAATTGTCATCTGCAGCCAACCAGGAAAGGCCTCCTTTATTCCTACTCTTTGCCTCCTGCCAATCAGCCAATCTGCTATCTATGGCAATATCTTGGATAGAGGATTATGGGCCAAATGTGGGGAGATGGATGCAGTCTGCACGGATGAGTTGGCAGGGCTGTAGGGTCTGCTTCTGTGAAGCACTGTGAGCAGGTTCTGAGTTGCTGAGTCAGCTACAGGTGCAGACTCTTCGACTGCACTGCAGCATTTCTGAGCAGTGATCCCAGTAGAGATGTAGGGCCCCTTTAAGAACCTCCCACTGGGCTTGCAGTGGGAGGAACGTTTACTGGAAGGCTATGATATTTCTGGGGAGCTGAAATCTAGGCTTGTCCCCTGACTGTGTACATTAAAACTGGATTGTTCTGGGACTAAAGTTTGCAGTGCTGAGGGGTTGTGTAATATGCAGATCAGAGTTGTGTGGCACAGAATGAATAATTGACTTCAGGCAGGAAGCCACGTGAGGCTGGTTTTACAGAGCTGCAGTGAGGAAGGAGATGTGATCAAAAGGCATAAGAGACAGCTTCCTTGAACTAGTCAATACAAGGATTAAAAGAGCAGGGAAGTTATGATGGAAATGTAAACGGAGTGGGTGCATTCACAATGTTAGGCTGTTCTTGTCACACATTGCATCATCAGCGACCCAGGTGAGGGGGGGTTGATGGGAATATGGGGGTGAATAAAATGTGATTAATATGGAATGAAGGGTCTGTTCCTGTGTAGCCTGACTCTGTGACTCTATAAATCCAACTGGAGACTCTATAAATCCCACAGGAGAGTGTGGAGAGGAGATTCACCAAGATGTTACAGGACTGGAGTGTTGTATCACTGATGAAAGATTGGATGAGCTGGAGTTACCAATGAAGTCAACATGAGTGTATCAATTCAGCTTTCAGAGTCATTCACTGCATCCCCAGGCTTCATTCTGCTAAGAAACAATCTCCAAAATGGAGGTGAATTTATTAAGAGAGATGCATCATGAAAATAGATCCTTCGGCCCACCTTCAGCCATACATTTACACTAAACTGTTCTCATCACCCCCTCCACCCCAGATTTTAATCACTCCCTAACCTAATAGGGACAATTTACAGTGACCAACCCACATGTCTTTGGGCTGTTGGAGGAAACTGGAACACCTGGGGAAACTTTCACAGACACCGGGAGAACATTCAAACTCCACACAGACAGCACTGGAAGTCAAAGATAGAATCTCTGCTGCTGTGAGTCAGCTGCACCACAATATGATACAAGACTGGGACTACAAAAGAGATCATACCTGAATCTTGCAACCGGCTGTTTACTGAGGATAATAAACTCCATGTGCCATCCTAAAGCAATAGGATTCTGAAGACATCTAATGGAACCCAGAACAAGTGAAGATTTTTTCAGCATTGTTCTTTGTAAAAAATTTATTCAAGACTGCTATTTGGTCACTTTTTAGGACCAGGAGTAACTGCCTTCAGGACCCTGAACCACAGATCAGGATTGGAAATCCTACCCTAGGAATGGGATCTTTTCTGACTGTAGCTGGTGTGTCTAACAGCTGCTGATGTTGCTCGATAGTGTGCTTATTCCAGCCTTACTGTTTGAAGGGGACATGGCGTGTACTGTCCATGTGTACACCACATCATGTCTGGAGCCAGGGAATGTGGAGTGGGGTGACTGGAGCATGATCATAGCCTTTTACTGTCTAAATTCATTATCGAAAATGTATAATAAGTAATGTCTAATATAACATTAGTCAATTGAAAAAGCATTAGCTTTAGTGGGAATGGGAACAGTTCAGGCTGGGTTCAGTTGTAATCAAAGTTCAGTGGGTAAAGTTGTAATTGAACAGTGCAAGGGAGAAGTTGAAAGTGGAGATGTTTCAGCTCCAGTCCAGGTACAATCAAGAGGGTGAAGATAGGGGTAATCATGTTGTGGTTATATTTGATGTAGAATGAGGGGGGTTCTCATTGAAATCAGCGAACATTGAAAGGCCAAGATAGACTAGAAGCACATATGACAGTAGTGTTTGAGAGGTACAGCAATATCAAGTCAAGTCAAGTCACTTTTATTATCATTTTGACCATAACTGCTGGTACAGTACATAGTAAAAATGAGATGTTTTTTCAGGACCATGGTGTTACATGACACAGTACAAAAACTAGATTGAAGTACGTAAAAAAACAACACAGAAAAAAACAACTACACTAGACTACAGACCTACCCAGGAGTGCACAAAACAGTGCAGGCATTACAATAAATAATAAACATGACAATAGGGCAAGGAGTCAGTCCAGGCTGTGGGTGTTGAGAGTCTGATAGCCTGGGGGAAGAAACTGTTACATAGTCTGGCTGTGAGAGCCCAAATGCTTTGATGCCTTTTCCCAGATGGCAGGAGGGAGAAGAGTTTGTATGAGGGGTGCATGGGGTCCTTCTTAATGCTGTTTGCTTGCGGATGCAGTGTGTAGTGTAAATGTCCGTGATGGCAGGAAGAGAGACCCCGATGGTCTCAGCTGACCTCACTATCCGCTGCAGGGTCTTGTAATCCGAGATGGTGCAATTTCCGAACCAGGCAGTGATGCAGCTGCTCAGGATGCTCTCAATACAACCCCTGTAGAATGTGATGAGGATGGGGGGCGGGAGATGGACTTTCCTCAGCCTTCGCAGAAAGTAGAGATGCTGCTGGGCTTTCTTTGCTATGGAGCTTGTTGAGGGACCAGGTGAGATTCTCCGCCAGGTGAACGCCAAGAAATTTGGTGCTCTTAACGATCTCTACTGAGGAGCCATCGATGTTCAGTGGGGAGTGGTAGCTCCGTGCTCTCCTGTGGTCAACAACCATCTCTTTTGTTTTGTTCATGTTCAGAGACAGGTTGTTGGCTCTGCACCAGTCTGTTAGCCGTTGCACCTCCTCTCTGTAAGCTGACTCGTCATTCTTGCTGATGAGACCCACCACAGTCGTGTCATTGGCAAACTTGATGATATGGTTCGAGCTGTGTGTTGTAGCACAGTCATGGGTCAGCAGAGTGAACAGCAGTGGACTGAGCACACAGCCCTGGTGGCTCCCGTACTCAGTGTGATGGTGTTGGAGATGCTGCTCCCGATCCGGACTGACTGAGGTCTCCCAGTCAGGATGTCTAGGATCCAGTTGCAGAGCCCAGTAGGCTCAGCTTTCCAATCAGTTTCTGAGGGATGATTGTGTTGAATGCTGAACTGAAGTCTATGAACAGCATTTGAACGTACGTGTCTTTTTTGTCCAGGTGGGAATAAATATGCAGGGAATGAGGAAATATAGATCTTGCATAAACATTTATCATTAGCTTGGCACAGCCATTGTGGGCATAGGGCCTGGGCCTGTGTGGTACTGTTCCATATGAGCTTGATGTGTGGTGTAGATAGGGGCCTGTTTCCATGCTGTCCAATTCTGACTCAGAACCCCTAGAATGACAGTGCAAGAGAGAAAGTGGAGAAAGCAAGTTGCACAGTGGTAATAGGAGTGAGAGAAGGGTGCATTGCACAAAGTTCAGCTGAGAGGTAAGAAAAGGAAATACCATAGGTAAGGTGTACTTGAGGAGAGATTGGATGCAAAATGAAAACAGAGATCCAAGAGTATTCTGCAGTATCACCAGGAGAGTGGTAGGGTCAATCAGCGATTAAGTTGATTTATGGGGCAGAGGGCATGGCACCAAGGAAGATTGTGCTGGAGTCTCAAAGGAAGATCAAGTGCCGGGGATGTATAAATGGAATTTGCACAGACCCCCAACTATAACCTTCCAAACATTTGCAGATCTGACACTAGTACCTGAGAACTGGGATATTGTTCTTGAACCCAGTAATGATAGGCTATTCAGTTTAGGCTCAATCAGGAAAATTATCAAAATTTATATCAGGTACTGAATTGGTATTACCCTGGACAAATGTGGATTGATTAGAAAAAGCCAGCATTGACTTGTTGCTTAGAAAGATGAAAAAAATTTTTGATGAGTTTTTGCGGGAGATCAATACAGGGAGCATTTTGTATATTAAACTCCAACAGGCCTCAAATTGGCTCGTTATTGATGGGCCGAATGGCCTACTTCTGCTCCTATATCTTATAGAATCCTGTGTACTAGAAGAGACTGTGGTAGAAAATTGGCCAAGCTTTGGAAACAGTAGTGAAAGGTTGTTTATCAGACAGGAGGGAAGTATTCCTCGAGGTTTGGTCTGAGCACACTGTTTTTCTTTGTGGATGTTAATGTAGACAGCACAATTTCCAGATTTGCAAATGGCACAAAGCCTGGGAAGGTACCAATACTGAGGAGGACATTGAAAGACCAGGAGCTATTGTCAGACTGCTGGAATGGATGGGCAGCTGGCAGTGTAGCACAGAAAGTGGGACACTTTATTTTGGAAAACTGATAAAGTGGAAAGCTCAAGCAGTAGAGGAACAGAGAGGTGCATGTGCTTGCAGGGAAAGGACAGCTCGAGAAAGTTGCTTAAAAAAAAAGTTTATGACATTCTGGGATTGAGAAATAGACAATAAAGCAACAGGCCTTTCAGCGAAGATGTCTGTGCCAAACATGATGCCAAGTTTAACTAAATCTCTTCCTGCACACAATCTATATCCATCCATCTATATACATTTTCACATGCCTATCAAACAGCCTCTTAAACACCACTATTGAATCTGTTTCCATCACTCCCTTTGTAGTCATTTAGGACTATGGAAAACAAAAACTTGCCCCAAAGATCTCCTCTAAATTTCCCCCCCTCACTTTAAATGCATATCCTCTAGTATTTGACAATTTTACGCTGTGAAAAAGATTCTGTCTCGTGTGTCTAGTACAAGAGCAAGGAAGTGATGAACTTTTGTAAAATATTGATTTGCTGGGGTATAGTGTCCAATCCCTGCCTTTGCACTGTAGGAGAGATATGAAGGGTTGAGAGAGGGTGCAGAAGAGATTTACTAAATGATCCCAGTGCTGAGGGACTTGAGTTGCATAGAGAGATTGAGCAAGCTGGCACTGTTCCCACTGGTACTGTTACGAACCCCGTAACTGAGTGTCTTACCAGCAAAGATAGGAGTAGCCGTTGAAGTCTGATGATACTGTTTTTAACCGTTTTTATTAGTAAAAATACACAAAAATAATATCAATGCAAATATACAGATAATATACGTCATCAATACTAAACCTAAAAGTGCGGGTATAATAATAATCAATAAGAAATAAGCTCTATCGTTGTCGAATTGTCCGATGGAAATATAAAGTTCAGTTCAGTTCATACAGGCTGCAGTCGTTGTTGCTCGCGGTGTTGCAGTTGTTGGAGAGAGAGAAAGAGAGAAAAAGCAGTAACAGCTATTAACTTGCCGACTTTCCTTTTATGATCTGGATCCTTCGATTCGTTGTTGTTGTGGCCATTCACGTCGCGTGACCCCTCCGCGTCCTTTAGCTAGACCGTTCCGTGGTGGACTCGTCACCCAGGCAAGGGTGGACACACACACAGGCCCCACCGGTCTCGTAGCGTCTCTCCTGGTGCGT
The DNA here is from genome assembly GCF_048418815.1 of Hemitrygon akajei. Lineage (NCBI taxonomy): Eukaryota > Metazoa > Chordata > Chondrichthyes > Myliobatiformes > Dasyatidae > Hemitrygon > Hemitrygon akajei. Next base: position 103,223,526 of record NC_133128.1, on the reverse strand, counting down.
CTGAGGGGTGTTGCCCAGACCCTACTTTTATCCTCACTCACGGGGTCTCAGGTGTCAATCAGGTTGGGATGATGCAATCCCTCAACCAGACCATTCTGGCTGCCCCCTGAAAGGGTTTCAATGAATAGTACAGTACTCAATACACAATTCCTCCTTCAAGAGACAATAGCAGTAATCTCTCTCTTTGTCAATAGGAGACATTCCACCTTGTGTATTCTGGCGTTGTCTCTCTCTCATTACTGACATGATGTGTATCTCTCTCATTTCCTGGGTATCAGACCCGAAATAATAGCGATCTTGCGATTCTCAAAAAGGGGGGGGGGCGGGCATTGGCGATTCTGTACCCTTCTGCCCATCAGAGTTGCTCCTCATTCATAACAGTACCAAGAAAATTGTGAAGGAGTGTGATAGAGGATTTTAAAATCACAAAGGGTCCAGAGAGAGTAAATAGAGAAACTATTCCTATTACCGTAGATTCCGGACTACAGAGCGCACCTGATTAAAAGCCGCTGGCTCTAATTTTAGAAATAAAATCAATTTTTTAATTGTAAAGGCCGCACCGGATTTTCGGCCGCAGGTGTCCCACGTTGTAATATGAGATATTTACACAGAAAGATATTACACGTGAGGATTTTTTTAACTTTTAATTAAATCCATATGGTAACAAAAACAAATACATATTGCAAATGCTTTTTTTCGAACCGGGCCCGTAACGCGGCTACTTTTAAATATACGTTGCGTATACTTCTTTACTGAACAACATTCCAATATCTCCTAACGACTGGTAAAAAATATATATATTGCAGCCTACCAGGAAAAGTTATTGATCACCTTTAACTTAAAAGCAGCGTTCGCTCAGATCCAAAGCCGCTCGCGTAATGCGCTCCCTCCCTCCGTCCCGTTTCATCGCAAACCGGCATTTTCCCACAAGACACCGCGAAACCGGGTGTGACGTCATAGCATCCCGCGATGTAGTACAGAAAACAAATATAGTTAAAACTCTTCTAACTTTAACTAGAAAATGAATTACTAAGCGAAAATATTATAAACTAAGTAACTGCCATAAGGCAGCACAATGCTTCGAGTGTTTTCCATGTTGATGAGGGTGAGTACAAATGACTGATTTACAATAATTTAATTGTGAAAGTGCGCTTGATTTATCGTACAATTTCATTGGACCTCTGTGAACTACTCATCAATTTTATTGGTCTACTGTTACGAGGCAAAATGTTTACGAGGCGGCATGAAAAAAAACCATGTATTAGCCGCTCTGGATTATAGGCCGCAAAGTTCAAAGCTGTTCAAAATGTGGGAAAAAAGTAGCGGCTTAAAATCCGGGATCTACGGTAGTTAAAAGGTAGCTGGTTAAAAACAACCAAAGCGAGCTGAGGAAAAGTTTAATACACAGCAACTGGTCAGGATCTGGCATGCAGTATCTGGGGCAATACTGCTGGCTGTTCTGGAAGTACAGAGTTAGAGTTTGCAGGGCTCTGAGGAGAGAGTGGAATTAGATTGCTCTCACAGATATTGGGCTGTATTGGTTTATTATTTTCATATCTGCCGAGGTACAGTTGGGAAACTTTGCTCACATGCCACCTAGACAGATCATAGGTACATCAGGGGTAGGATGAAGAATATAGTGTTGTCTTTGCAGAGTGCTGTGCAGGTAGATATGAGAATTGTAGTTAAGGTGCTATCAAATCTATTAATAAATTGATAGCAGGATACAGTGAAAACTATTTTGTATGCTATCCATTCAAATAATTTTACAACAGCACTTTGAGGCTCTACGAGAATATAGTGTTGCAGATATAGAGAGTGCAGAGCGGAAGACAAAATGCAAGACCGTTGAGGTCAAGAATCTATGTTATTGTACTAGGGGACTGTTCAATGGTCTTGTAGAAGCTGTTCGAGTCCAATAGTACTTACTTTCAGGCTTTTGTATCTTTTGCCCATTAGGAAGGGGGAGAAGAGAAAATATCTGGAATAAATGGAGTGTTTGATGATGTTGGCTGCTTTACTGAGGCAGCGAGAAGTGGCAACAGAATCCAGAGAGGGGAGGTTGGTTTTTGTGATGGCCATAACTCACAGAAAATTAGTCCTGATGAAGGGTCTCTGCCCAAAATGTCAACAGTTCATTTCACTCCATAGACACTGCCTAACCCGCTGAGGTGTCACTCCAGATTCCCAGCATCAATAGTCTCTCGTGTCTCCACAACTCTCTGCAGTATCTTGCAGTTCTGAGTAGAGCAGTTACCATAGCAAGCCCTACTGCATCTGGATGGGATCCTCTCTATGGCGATTGATAAAAATGGGCATTTTAAAACAATTGTTGGATGTGGCTGTTGTTCAGAATGTCTGCCCATTTGTTGCCTATCTCATGGGTTAGGGAAGTGTTGAGGGTCAATCACATCAGTGAATCTTGAGGTGCACATCGATTAGAGTTGGTCGAGACAGCAGGACTTCATTTAAATGTCTTTTTACGTATGGTTTCTTACTCTGATGCACTTTTCCTGAACGAATATCTGATATTTTTTTTTAGTTTAAACTCCCTGTTGCCCGGTTACTGTGTTTCAAACTGATGTATCTGGAACAATCTGGAACCTTCCCATAACTTAAACTGTGCACATACTGTCCGACGTTTAATAATTGACCATGTTAAGGTGAATCTATTGAAATAGATTATTTTTAATGTAGCCATTTTAATTAACATCTTGATATTTTCAGAACCCAGTCACGGGACTGTTGCCAGCGAGTGTGGATCAGAAGGATGCCTGGGTGAGAGACAATGTGTACAGTATTCTGGCTATCTGGGGCCTGGGATTAGCCTACCGCAAGAATGCTGACCGAGATGAAGATAAGGCCAAAGCTTATGAACTCGAGCAGGTCAGTTGTGGTGAGAAAGGAAATATTAATGAAAGAAACAGGAAATCACATCTTGCTACATCATTTATTTCCTCTCTAAACCTCATACCAATAGATTCATGGCTTCAGGTAGCATGGTTTTAATGAATGCCTTTCATAGCGGTTACAATTCCTATAAAAAGTATTCACCCCCTCCATGGAAGTTTTCACATTTTATTGTTTGGCAACATTGAATCAATAGATTTAATTTGACTTTTTTGAAACTGATCAACAGAAAAGACTCATGTAAAAGTGAAAACAACTTTCTGCAAATTAGTGTAAATTTGTTACAATTATTAAATATAATAGATTGCATAATTATTCACCCCCTTCAAGTCTGTATTTAGTAGATGTACCTGTGGCAGCAATTACAGCTTTGCATCTGTGTGGATAGGTCTCAATCAGCTTTTAACATCTGGACTGGACTGCAATTTTTCACCCATTCTTCTTTACAAAACTGATCAAGCTCTGTCGGATTGCATGGGATCATGAGTGAACAGACCTTTTCAAGTCCAGCCACAAATCCTCAATTGGATTGAGGTCTGGACTCTGACTTGGCCACTCCAGGACATTAACTGTTTTTAAGCCATTCCTGCGTAGCTTTAACTTTATGTTTGGGGTCATTGTCTTGCTGGAAGACAAATCTACTCCAAGTCGCAGTTCTCTAGCAGACTGCGCCAGGTTTTCCCTCCAGGAATACGCTGTATTTTGCTTCATTTTACCCTCTACCTTCATAAGCCTCCCAGAGTCCTCAGCAGTGAAGCATCCCCACAGCATGATGCAGCCACCACCTGCTTCACAGTGGGGATGGTGTGTTTTTGATGATGTGCGGTGTTTAGTCAGATGGCCAAAACTCAGTTTTAGTTTCATCAAACCATAGAATCTTCTGGCAAACTGAAGCCGAGATTTCACATGAGAATATTTCAACAGTGGCTTTCTCTTTGCCCCTCTCCCATAAAGCTGCAACAGGTGAAGCACCCAGGCAACTGTCATTGTACGTGCAGTCATTTCAACACAGAAGTTTGTAACTCCTCCATAGTTGTCATAGGTCTCTTGGTGGCCTTCCTCACAAGTCCCCCTTCTTTCATGGTCACTCAGTTTTTGAGGATGGCCTGCTCAGGCAATTTACAGCTGTGTTGTATTCCTTCCATTTTTTGATGATCGATTTAACTGTACTCCAAGGGATATTCACTGACTTGGAACTGTTCTTGTATCAATCTCCTAACTATTACTCTTGACTCCATGGTGTAGGTTTTTGCCAGGATACTGACTATCCAGCTTTTGGACCTTCCAGATCCAGGTGTATTTTTTTTTACAATCAATTGAAACACCTTGGCTGTACAGAAGTGATGTCCATTTAACTAATTATGTGACTTCTAAAACCAATTGGCTGCACCAGTGATCATCTGGTGTGTTATATTAAAGGAGTGAATACTTATGCAATTAATTTTTTTTAATTTGTAATTAATCTTGATCACTTTGTAGAGATGTTTTCACTTTGACACGAAAAAATCTTTTTCTGTTGATCAGTGTCAAAAAAAGACAAATTAAATCCACTATGATTCAATGTTGTAAAACACCAAAACATGAAAACTTCCAAATACTTTGTAATCAGCTCTGTAATTCCAGGTGTTGATTCATGCCCTGAGTTCACCTGCTTTTCCTATGAAACTTCTTGCATTGAAGTATATTGTTAATGTGGGAAGTAAACAATTCAAACTTTAGACCCTTGGTTACATTTATTGCAGTTATGAACATCTATAATCAGAGTCAGGTTTATTGTCACTGATATTTGATTTCCAGCAGTAGCACAGTGCAGGCATAACAGATTTCCATTAGCTACAATAAAGGTAAATAGTGTGAAGGAGGAACAGTTCATGGAGCATCCAGAAATCTGATGGCAGAGGTGAAGAAGGTGTTTTTAAAGTATTGAGTGTGTCTTCAGGCTCCTGTACCTCCTCCCTGATCAAGTGATGAGAAGGGGGTATGGATGGTGAGGATGGATGCCACCTTCTTATTTTTGCCAGGAAAAACATTGATTTTTTGTATCAGTTTTGGAGGATGGTTTGTCCAATTAAAATTCATTCATTTGCTCTGCAATTTAAAGCTATTTCCTGCCATTATATTGAAGAATGGATGACCAATCCAAGGTGAAATGATATTAGGAAGGCTTCTCCAGGAATTGTGGGAAAGGTTGCATCTTCTTTTGGGTAAATTATTTTGAATGAATGGTGAGAGTTTACCACTCCTGGCTGGTACTCCTGCCCTTCAACATCATTGACACAGATTGTCCAGTCACTACCTCATCCCCACTGGGGCTTTGTTTCCTCCCACAGTCCAGTCGGTAGGTTAATTTGTCATTGTAAATTGTCCTGTGATTAGGTTGCTTTGAACATCTCAAGAAATCCTTGGGATCGGCAGTTCACTGATTGGCTCTGTTTTGCCACTTGGTTCTGGCCAGCGCTGTATTGTTGCTCAACTTGTTCTCCATAGATCTGTAGAGAAAGTTGAGAGGGTGTATTTACCTACTCTTAAATTGCATGAACTCGTTCCATGCCACGAGTCGGGAGAACTGGTGGGCACCCTGGTTGCTAATTTATGCATCCCCAATAATATCTGTTAGGTTGATAAGGTCGGATGAGATTGCCGAGTTTCAGACACATTGTGACGACGAATGCTTACTGCCTGCAGAGCCATGGGTCTTCCTATGATCCAGTGCCTCATCCTTTTTTGGAAGTGCCTGCTCTACTAACTGTCAGTCAGGTCTTATGTCTCAAGTTAGGATGCCGCTTACCGCACCCCTACCAAAGCTCCCCGATGACTTCTATTTCCCCTAACGCCTCTTTAGGGCATGTAACCACCCCTGCTGGTAATCACAATTCTAAACTCATAGAATCAAAGTTAAAGGTTAATTCTCATTTAATGATACATGAATATAGAAAAACTGAAGTGTTCCACAAGGTGCAATACACATCACCAACAGTACACATGGTCATGATAGCAGAAAAGAGTCACAAAAACTACAGCCTAAGTGGCACGGCCTGTAGACAGATAGTACATGGGATGTTGTCCTACTCCAGCTTGTTCTTCCACTGAGCAAATACCACTTTGGAGTGCTGATTGAACAGTGGAGAGGCCAGCCCCCAACCTAGTACAGATTCCAGCGCACCAGGAGGTCTCCGCTCTCCAATACCGCCTCTGTCTCCTGGACCTGCTGCAACAGACAACCCCGTGGCAGGTGGGCCGAGACCGTGTCACAACCATTTCCTCTCCGTCATTCTCCCCAGTAAACTGAACTTGTAGTATTCTACATTACCAATGCCCAACAAGGTCTTGTGATCACATGAAAATGTCCAAGACAATCACTCCCTCCATTTGTTGGAAGGTGCACTGCCTGGCAATGGTACACCACCAGCCCAGGTGACAACACAAAGGTATGCAATAATCCAGCTCCATCTCTATTGAGCAACTCACTGACGGTGTAGACCTGCAGTATTTGATGTTCTTGATATCCAGCAGTGTCTTGCAATCATAAGGACGTGAAGTATGAATGATTACGTTTGCTTGGACCTGGAGTGGTCACTACAGAGCGTGCCGCCATCTTTTCATGCTTTGCGATAACATGCCCTTAAGCCAAACCTGCCCATGCTGTCTGTGTAGCCCAGTGAGTTTGGAACATCTACCCAAGCATTCTAACATCTACCCTTGTACTCTTCCAGATGGCTTTAAAATTTTGTAATGCGCTTGCCTCAACCATAACTTCTGTCAGCTCACTCCAAATATACATCACCCTTGGTATAAAGAAACTGCCCCAGATGTCCCTTTTAAATCTCTTGCCTGACATAAAGCTATGTCCTATTGTTGTTATGCAACACACAAAATGCTGGAGGAACTCAGCAGACCAGGCAATATCTAGGAAAAGAGTATAGTCAACTTTACAGGCTAAGGCCCTTTGGCAGGACTGACAAAGGATTTCAGTCCGAAATGTCAACTGTACTCTTTTCCATAGATGCTGTCTGGCCTGCTGAGTTTCTCCAGCAATGTTGTGTGTGTGGCTCAGATTTCCAGCGTCTGCAAATTTTTTCTTGTTTCCTTTTGTTGTTAGTATAGTTTGCCTGGGAAAAAGACTAAGCCCTTTCACTCTTTATGCCCCTCATGATCTTGTATCTGAACAGGTCACCCCTCAAGCTCCTATATTTGCTTGCTCTTCTTGCATATAAACTTTATAACTCAAAAACTCAACTCCCTCTATAACAGGGGTTCCCAACCTTGCTTTATGACATGGACTCCTACCATTAACTGAGGGGCCTGTGGACACCAGGTTGGAAATCCCTGTTCTATAGCCTCATTCCTCTTGAAGAAAGATGTAGTGTGCCATTGAGACCAATCATTCCATACACAAGACCTGGAGATGGTTCAAAAGGAAAGCAAGAGAATGATGAATATAGATTTACTATGACGGAGAGTGCAGTGCAGGCCGACAAATACATTGCAAGGACAACAATGAGGTAGACAGAGATCAAGAGTACATTTTCATCATACAAGAACTCTGTCCTGGATTATTACAACAGTAAGACAGAAGCTGTTGAAGCTTTTTACCTTCTGCCTAATGGGAGGGAGTTGAGAGAATGACTCTCCGTTAAAATGCTGTCCCCTCCAAGGCTGCACGAAGTGTGGACAGACCTCTTCAGTGCCAGTTCTGTCAATGCTTGGGAGTCCCTGGTACTCATTAAAAAATAAACTCAGCCATCCTCAGGGGGCTCTGTTGCTCTTCCAGTACATGCCATTGTGAAACAGTAAAATAGAGCTTTGGTTTAGTATCTTGTCTAAAAGGAGGCTTCTACAATAATGCAACATTCCCATCATTATTCTAACTTAAACACAGGATCTTCAAGCTGCAGGGATGGGGTTGCTGCCAACAACTACACCTGTAACTGTGCTACTTCTGTGGTGAGGGTACTTAGAATGAAGGGGTCTTTCAAAGAAGCAACACCACCCCATGGTTCAAATGCACTAGGGTCATAAATAGAGCAGAGTTTGTCACTGAAAGAAACAAGGTCTTTGAATCTGTTCTGAGAAGCAAGTCAGAAGTATATTGCCAGGAGAGCAAGGATAAATTTAGTGGAAGTGATAGTGCAAGCATGTCACTTATGGACAAAGTGTCTTAAATCTCATTTTAAACATTTGCTGTCCAAGGGCTTCTGGTACTCATTGTCAGAGTATCACTCCAACTCAATTGTTTTGTTCATTCACTGGGTGTGGATTAAAACACGAATACTCCTGGTATCATTGACGTGGGAGTGTCACTGAGTGGGCACCAGGAATCGGAACTTTAACAAGACTCCCCACTTTATTAGAAGATGGTGAAACCAATGAAATATCACCAAGTTTTGTCCTTGTTTGGTAGCCATATTGGTATATTAGAGAACAAGTCTCAGAAATGCTTATTTGCAGAACAGTTAGCTTATATTGTAAAGATGGTTTTTAAATAAACTAATGTTAAAGAAAAAGTTTTCAGAGGAGTTCCTCTCTCTCCCCCCTCATAACACCTCACTATTCATCTACCTGTGCTCTATGATTGAGGAAGTTTCTGAAACCACTACTGTTATATGTACAAGTATTTCCTGATGTCACTCAATGGGCCAAGACGATGCCTCCTGTTAGTATTTGCACTAGAATGCTGCCAGGGCTTAGAGGGTTAGCTGTGGTTTAGACCTTTTTATTTCAGGCTTTTTTATTGACCCCATCAAAATATTTAGATGGACTGATGGTTTATCTAATTCACCAACAAGCCATGTGTGTGAAGATCTGAACTGATTATTTGTTTCCACAGAGTGTTGTGAAGTTAATGAGGGGGCTCCTCCAATGCATGATAAGACAGGTATGTTGTTTGTATTAATCTGCTGTTTTCATCAATTGATAATACTGTATCATACTGATGATTGTAGCTTCAACAATTCCTGATTAATAGTGCAGAGCGGGTGTACATTAATTGTTGAACTTCCATTACTGCAGATATTCTGATTTCCTCCTGATCTTTATTGCTACTTTAATTTCTGCAATTTCCTTCAAACATTGCTGCTAAAAATAATTCTAGTTCCTGTCAATGGAAGTGCATTGTACCTTATTGTACCTTTGGAGCTAAGGATGCATCTTCAGTGTTGGGGGAGAATGAAAGGAATGTAAAGTGAGAGGTCTGAGACATTTATATGCAAGTTACCACAAGCTTCACTGAGGACCAATGGTAAATTAAGTCAAAGACTGAGACGTCAATATAACACACGTCCCAAATATGCTCAGAGAGCAGCTGCTTTCTCCCAGGAAGCAGCTGAGGAAGTTCACGGCAGCTGGCTCAGTAAGTAGTTGGAATCAGGAATCAAATCCCTAAGCATTAAGGTAGATGCAGGCTGGTGCTGAAAGAGGAACAAATAAAACTCCCCACAATTTTAAGTTGCTTAAGTTGTTTTTGGACTAAGTGTAGCATATATTGTGTGAGGGTATAGGCATTTCATGTTAAAGCTCTCCTGGGTCATTTCCCCCACAGTAAAGATAATGGCATTTATTAACAACTATTGTAGTGAAAAGGAACCCAAAATCTGATACTGGATTGTGATTTCTGCATTAAATACATTGTACTTTAAACCCATTAGTGCTAGACAGTCTAGGAATTGTTTGTTATGAGAATCATATAGTTGTTCTGTTATCCTCCCCATTCTCACACCAACCTGTCTATCATCAGCCTCCTCTACTGACAGGGTGAGACCAGACAGTATTCTTCTCTAGTCTACAAGATCGCCAGCAAGTTGTAAGAGTGGGCTCCCTCACCTCCAACCTTCGGACTCTCAATACAGTAGCCCCTCAGGGCTATGTACTGAGTCCCCTCCTTTACTCCCTGTACGCCCATGATTGTCATCACCCACAGCTCCAATCTGCTAATTAAATTTGCTGATGACACTACATTGATTGGCCTCATCTCAAACAATAATGAGGTGGCCTACAGGGAAGAAGTCCTCTCTCTGACACAGTGGTGTCAAGAAAACAACCTCTCGCTCAATGTCACAAAAACAAAGGAGCTGGTTGTGGATTACAGGAGGAATGGAGACAGGCTATTGACGTCCCTATTGACGTCAGTGGATCTGGGGTTGAGAGGGTAAACAACTTTAAGTTCCTCGTCATCCACATCACCGAGGATCTTCATTGATGAAGGAAGAGCAGTAGGTGTACTGTATATGGATTTCAGCAAGGCATTTGATAAGGTACCCCATGCAAGGCTTATTGAGAAAGTAAGGAGGCATGGGATCCAAGGGGGCATTGCTTTGTGGATCCAGAACTGGTTTGCCCACAGAAGGCAAAGAGTGGTTGTAGACGGGTCATATTATGCATGGAGGTCGGTGACCAGTGCTGTGCCTCAGGGATCTGTTCTAGGACCCTTACTCTTCGTGATTTTTATAAATGAGGGATGGGTTAGTAAGTTTGCTGATGACACAAAGGTTGGAGGTGATATGGATAATGTGGAGGGCTGTCAGAGGTTACAGTGCGACATTGATAGGATGCAAAACTGGGCTGAGAAATGGCAGATGGAGTTCAACCCAGATAAGTGTGAGGTGGTTCATTTTGGTAGGTCAAATATGATGGCAGAATATAGCATTAATAGCAAGACTCTTGGCAGTGTGGAGGATCAGAGGGATCTTGGGGTCCGAGTGCATAGGACATTCAAAGCAGCTGCGCAGATTGACTCTGTGGTTAAGAAGGCTTATGGTGTATTGGCCTTCATCAATTGTGGAATTGAATTTTGAAGCCAAGAGGTAATGTTGCAGCTATATAGGATCCTGGTCAGACTCCACTTGGAGTACCGTGCTCAGTTCTGGTTGCCTCACTACAGGAAGGATGTGGAAGCCATAGAAAGGGTGCAGAGGAGATTTACAAGGATGTTGCCTGGATTGGGAAGCATGCCTTATGAAAACAGGTTGAGTGAACTCGGCCTTTTCTCCTTGGAGCGACGGAGGATGAGAGGTGACCTGATAGAGGTGTACAAAATGATGAGAGGCATTGATTGTGTGGATAGTCAGAGGGTTTTTCCCAGGGCTGAAATGGTTGCCACAAGTGGACACAGGTTTAAGGTGCTGGGGAGTAGATATGGAGGAGATGTCAGGGGTAAGTTTTTGCTCAGAAAGTGGTGACTGCGTGGAATGGGCTGCCAGCAACGGTGGTGGAAGTGGATACGATAGGGTCTTTCAAGAGACTTTTAGATAGGTACGTGGAGCTTAGAAAAATAGAGGGCTATAGGTAAGCGTAGTTATTTCTAAGGTGGGGACATGTTTGGCACAACTTTGTGGGCCGAAGGGCCTGTACTGTGCTGTAGATTTTCTATGTTTCTATGTTTTACCTCACGTGGTCTATGCCAGCCAGCTGTGTGGTGAAAGGCACAACAGTGCCTCTTTCACCTCATACAGAGGAGGAAATTTGGTATGGGCCCCCAAATCTAAGAACTTTCTACAGGGGCACAATTGAGAGCATCCTGACTGGCTGAATCACTGCCTGGTATGGGAACTGTACTTCCCTCAATCACAGGACTCTGCAGAAAGTGGTGCGGACAGCCCAGCACTTCTGTAGTTGTGAACTTCCCATGATTCAGAACATTTACAAGGACAGGTGTGTAAAAAGGGCCCCTTAGGATCATTGATTGGGATGGCTTGGGTCCCCACAAACTGTTCCAGCTGCTACCATCCAGGAAATGGTACCACAGCATAAAAGTCAGGACCAACAGGCTCCTTCCAACAAGCCATCTGACTGATGAACTCACACTGATTTGAGTATACTCTATATTACATTGACTGTTTTATAAATTACTATGATCGCACATTTAGATGGAGACAGAATGTAAAGATTTTCCCTCATACATGAAGGATGTAAGAAATAAAGCCAATTCAATACAACCTGATGGCACGAACATTGAATACTCCCAGATCTGGTAAACTGCTCCCCCTCTGGCACTCTTCTCCTCATCAACCTGTTTCTTCCTACACGTATCCCAGATCCCATCACTGTTTCTTTCCCTCCACTGCTCATTATTTGCCTACCACCCCACATTCTCCTCCTCTATCTCCCTTACTTGATTCCATGCTCCACCTTCATCCAAATTATATCATCTGCAGTCCTTTATCAAAGTTCCAAGTACTTTATACAAGAATGAATACATTATACAACATTGAGATTTGTCTCCTTAGACAACCACAAAGAACTCATTTAAAAAAGGCCAATGGATACCCAATGTGCAGAGAGGAAAAAACAAATTGTGTGAACAATAAAAGAAAGCAAATAGTATTTAGAACAAGAGAGTCCTCGTTGTTAGAATCTCAGGAGCGAGATACGAGTGGTGTCACATCAACAACCTGGCACTCAATGTCAGTAAGACCAAATAATTGATTGTGGACTTCAGGAAAGGCAAGAAAAGGGAACATGAACCAATCTTCAGAAGGATCAGAAGTGGAGAGAGAGAGCAATTTCAAGTTGCTGAGTGTCAAGATCTGAGGATCTAACCTGGTCCTTACATATTGGTGCAGCTATAAAGAAGGCAAGACAATGGCTACATTTCATTAGCGGTTTGAAGAGATTTGGTTTGTCACTTAAAACACTCAAAACTTCTATAGATGTACCATGAAAGGCATTCTGACAGACTGCATCACTGTTTGGTATGGGTGAAGGGGACTATTACACAAGACTGGAAGAAGCTGCAGAGGGTTGTAAATATAGTCAGTTCCATCTTGGGTACTAACCTCCGTAGTAACCAAGACGTCTTCAAGCAACAGTGCCTCAGGTGACATCCATCACCCAGGACATGTCCTCTTCTCATTGTTACCAACAGGAAGGAGGTACAGAAGCCTGAAGGCACGCTCAGTGATTCAGAAACCGCTTCTTCCCCTCTGTCATATGATTACTAAATGGACATTGAACCCATGAACACTACCTCACTTTAAAAAATATATTATTTCTGTTATTGCACTATTTTAATCTACATATATACACTTTTTCTGCATCATGTAATGCACTGTATAGCTGCTGCCACCAAGTTAACAAATTTCACAACACATGGCAGTGATAAGAAACCCAATTCTGATTCAGATACGAAGCCTGAAGCAGCCCTACAGCCTCCGTTCTGCACATAGTCGAGTAAATGTCACAGACCACTTAGACACAAAGCCTGTAGCAGCCCCACAGCCTCAATCCTTTATCATCTCCATCCATCATCTCCCAGCCTATTCCCACTCTCCTTCCCCCCCATCTAATTATCATGTGCCTCCCAATGGCTAGTTCCTGCCTTAATCCTTCCCTCTACCTCTCATACTAGTCATCTCCTCTCCATCTTTCAGCCTTGAAGGGTCTTGACTGAAGTGTCAACTGTCCATCTTCCTGCACAGATGGTGCCTGACTTGCTGAGTTCCTCCTTTTGTTTTGCTTCAGGTTCCAGCATCTGCTGTCTGTGTTTCTAATCAAAGCTGCAACTTACTTGAATCCTAGGTGGAGAAAGTTGAAAAGTTTAAACAGAGCCAGAGCACGAAGGACTCTCTCCATGCCAAGTACAATACAGCCACGTGTGCGACAGTGGTCGGTGACAATGAATGGGGCCACCTTCAAGTGGATGCTACCTCCCTCTATCTGCTCTTTCTAGCACAGATGACTGCATCAGGTGAGAACAGCCCCACTTTATTTTAGAGGTTGTGTTTAATAAAATGCTTTAAACAGTTGTACAATTACTAGCAGCCTGCTGGCTAAACTGCTTTAATGACACCAATTTTCAGCATCAAGGCTTCTTTGTTGACATGGGATTGTGGATGCTGGAATCTGGAGCACACAATCCACTGGAAGAACTCAGCAAATTGGGAAGTCTTGGTGGCAGGAAAGAAGTTGTTGACATTTCAGGCTGAAGTCCCACATTGGGAAAGTGGAGAAGTGAGATGAATAGCAAACTGCTTAACCCACTAGGTTCTTCTAGCAGATTGTGTGAAGCATCTTCAGTTCTTGGGTGGCATCTCCCAGATAAGGCATGACTATCAGACAGGTTCTTGTTAAGCATTCTTCAGGTTTGGCAGAGGGTAGAGCTATTGCCTCATAGAACCAGAGACTAGGGTTTGATTCTGACTTCGGACACTGTCTGGAGTTTGCATATTCTCATCAGAGCATAATCAGGAATAGATGTTCTGACCTATTGAGCCCTCTCTGCCATTTAGCAAGATCATGGCTGATTGGGCTGTGGACTTGGCTTTGCCTACCTGCCTGTTCCTCATAACCCTTAACCAACCACAGTCACACTTCGGAAAGTCCGATCACCTGGTTGTAAGATATAGGAACAGAATTAGGCCATTTGGCCCTTCAAGTCTGCTCTGCCATTTCATCATGGCTGATCCATTTTCCTCAGTCCCAATTTCCTGCCTTCCCTCCATATCCCTTCAAGAATCTATCAACCTCTGTCTTAAATATACATAAAGACTTGGCCTTCACAGCCACCTGTGGTGATAAAATTTGGATTCACCACTCTGGCTAAAGGAATTCCTCATCTCCATTCTAAATTCTGAAATTTAGAATCCTTCTATTCTGAAAGTGTCTCCTGATCTTAGACTCCCCCATCCTTTCCAAATCTACCCCATTGAGGCCTTTCAACGTTTGAAATCCACCCTCCCCCCAATTCTTCTGAATTCCAGTGAGTACAGACCCAGAGCCATCAAATGCTCCTCATATGATAAGCCTTTCATTCCTGGAATTATTGTCGTGAGTCTCCTTTGAACCCTCTTCAATGTAAGCACATTCTTTCTTAGATAAGGGGCTCAAAGCTGATCACAATACACCAAATGTGGCCTCAGCAGTACCTTACAAAGCCTTCGCATTACATCTTTACTTTTGTATTCTAATCCTCTCAAAGTGAATGCTAACATTGCATTTGCCTTCCGCACCACCGACTCTACCTGCAAGTTAATCTTTAGGGAATCCAGCAAGTCCCCTTGCACCTCAGATTCTTGAATTTTCTGTACATTTAGAAAATAGTCTACCCTTTTGTATCTTGTACTAAAGTACATGACACTTTCTTCCTGACACTTAACATCTACTACTTATTTGCCCATTTTCCTAATCTGTCCAAGTCGTTCTGGAACCTCTGCTTCCTGAACACTACCTGCCCCTCTACCTGCCTTTGTATCATGGGCGAACTTGACCACAAAGCCATCAATTCCATCATCCAAAATCACTGACACATCATAAAAAGATCCTGGATGACTGTGATGCTTCACTCCCAGATGAGCTCAACACCTTTCCTACACTCTTTGAAAGGGAGAAAAAAATGGCACCTGTGCAAATCCCTGCAGCCTCTGGTGACCCTGTGATCTCCATCTCAGAGGCCACATTAGAACATCTATTAAGAGGGTGAACCCTTGCAAAGCATCAGGCTCTGATGGTGTACTTGGCAGGGCTCTGAAAACCTGTAGCAACCAACTGGTGGGAGCGTTCAAGGACATCTTCAATCTCACTGCTGCAGTTTGAGGTTAACATCTGCTTCAAACTGGTGTCAATCATACCAGTGCCCAAGAGTAGCCCGAGCTGTCTCAGTTACTGGCCAGTTTCACTCACATCTACTGTGATGAAGTGCTCAGAGAGGTTGGCCATGACTAGAATCAACTCCTGCCTAAGCAAGGACTTAGACCCATTGCGATTTGCTTATTACCACAATAGGTTTACAGCAGATGCAATCTCACCGACTCTGCACTTAGCCTTGGATCACCTGGGTGATAGCAATACCTTTTGTCAGGCTGCTGTTTATTGATTACAGCTTCACATCCAACACAATCATACCCTCAGTTCTAATCAACAAGCTCTAAAACCTGGACCTGCACCTGGATCCTTGACTTCCTCATTGGGAGACCAGATCGGAATTAACATTTCCTCCTTGCTGATGATCAACACCAGCACACCTGAAGGATGCATGCATAGCCCACTGCTCTGCCCTCTGTACACACGACTAGCTAAGGCACAACTCATGCCACATCTACAAATTTGTTGATGACAATTATTGTTGGCAGAATTTCAGATGGTGACGAGGCAGCATACAGGAATGAGAGAGATCAGCTGGCTGGGTGGTGTTGCATTCAATGTCTGTAAGACCAAGGAATTAATTGTGACCTTCAGGAAAGGCAAGGGGACCACACCAGTCCTCGTCAGTGGAAAGGGTGAGCAGTTTCAAGTTCCTGTGTGTCAACATCCCTGAAGATCTATCCTGGATGCAACACATGATTCAGTTCTAAAGGCATGACAGCAGCAATATTTTATTAGGAGTTTGAGGAGACTTGGGATGCTACCAAAGACTCTCAAATTTGTATAGGTGTACAGTGGAGAGCATTCTAACTGGTTGCATCACTGGCTGGCATGGGGGGTGCGGGTGTTCCATTGCACAAGACTTGAAAAAGCTGCAGCAAGTTAAAAACTCAGCCAGCTCCATTATGGGCATTAACCTCCACAGCATGCAGGACACCTTCAAAATGCCATGCCTCAAAAATATGGCATCCATCATTAAGGACCCCCATCACCCAGGATATGCCCTGTTCTCACTGCTATCATCAAGGAGGTGGTACAGACAGAAGCCCGAGGAGGTACACTGTTCATGAAGTTTCTTCCCCTCTGCCATCAGATTTCTTTTTTTTTTCTTCCTTTTTTTAATATATGGAACGCTTCACGAATTTGCGTGTCATCCTTGCGCAGGGGCCATGCTAATCTTCTCTGCATCGTTCCAATTTTAGTATATGTGCTACCAAAGCAAGTACCCATCAGATTTCTGAATGAGTAATGAACCCAAAAACTAACTCGCCATTTTTTGCTCTTTTTACCACTTATTACTTAATTGTCATACATTTCTTATTGTAATTGATAATTTTAAATTATATATTGCAACATACTGCTACCACAACATATGCCAGTTTTGTATTCATTCTCCTGTTATGCAAAAACTATAACTGTGGCTTAAATATATTAAGAGGAGCCTCTACTGCTTCTGAGTAGAGGATTCCACAAATTTGCTACTCTGGGAAAAGCAGTTTGGCCTCAACTCCAAAGCAGTGCATCCAGCACTTCTGCTGGCAGCTCATTCCGCACTCTCACTACCTTCATGGTCCCCTTAACCATTTCACCTTTCACTCAACACACAACCTCTGGTTCTAGTCTCACCCAGCCACAGTGAAAAAAGCCTACTTACATTTACTCCCATCAATAGCCCTCAATTTTGTATACCACTATAAAATCTCTCTATCTTCTGCACTCTAGGGAATAATGTCCCAACCTATTCAACCTTTCCCTATAGCTTAGGTCCTCAAGACTGACAACATCCTTGAAAATTTTTTCTGCATTACTTCAGTCTTATTCATATCCATCTTGTAGTTAGATATGTGCAAATTAGGCCTCACCAACATTTTATACAAACAACATAACATCCCAACTTCTGTACTCAATATTTTGATTTATGAAGGCCAATACGCCAGAAGCTTTCTTTATGATCTTCTCTACCTGTGACCCCACATTCAAGGCATTATGGATCTGTAGTCCCAGTTTCCTGTTATACCACTCCTCAGAGCCTTACCACTCACTGTGGTTTGCCCTCCTAAAGTGCAAGACTACCCACTTGTCAACATGAAACTTCATCTGTTATTTTTCAGCCCATTTTTTTCCTGCTGAACCAGATCCCACTGCAAGCTTGATAGTTTTCCCTCACCATCCACTATATCCCCTAATCTTATTGTCATTCACAAATTTGCTGATTCAGTTTACCACATTATCCGAACTGTTGATATAGATGACAAACAGACCCAGCACTGACACCAGCACACTAGTCACAGGCCTCCAGTCAGAGAAGCAGTCATCTATAACCACTTTCTGGTTTCTCCCACAAAGCCAATGTCTAATCCAATTTACTACCTCCTCCTGAATGCCAAGTGACAACCTTCTTGATAAGCCTCCCATGTGGGATCTTGTCAAAGGCCTTGCTAAAGTCCATGTAAACAACATCCATTGACTTGCCTTCATCAACTTTCCTAATAACTTCCTTGAAAAACTCTAAGATTAGTTAGCCATGAACTAGCATGCACAGAACTATGCTGACCATCCTTAATCAGTCCACCCAGAGCCGTAAAATACCTTCCAGTACCTTTCCCACTGATATCAGGCTCACTGGCCTACAATTTCCTGGCTGGTTCTTAGGGCTTTTCTGAAACAATGGAAAAACATTAGCTGTCCTCCCAGTTAAGGATTTTTAAATATCACTGCCAGGGCCCCAGTAATTTCTCCACTAGCTTTCCACAGGGACTGAGGAAACATCCTGTCAAGCCTTGGGGCTGGGGGTGGTTGCAGGATTTACCCACCCTAATTACTCAAGGCAGCAAACACCTCCTCCTCTAATCTGCATAGAGTCCTTGGCCCCTGCAGCTTTTACTCACTGCTATAGGCTGTCTGTCTCCTGAGTAAATACAGATGCAAAAAAATCTATTTAAGATCTCCTCCATCTCTTTTAGCTCCACATATAGATTACCATTCTGATATTCTAGAGGACCAATTTCATCCCTTGCAATCCTTTTGCTCTTAACACATCTCTAGAATCTCTTGGGCTTCTCCTTTCACCTTGTCTGCTGGGGCAACCTTGTGCCTTCTTTTAGCCCCCCCCCCCCCCCCCACCGATTTTCTTCTCAACTGTTCTCTTGCATTTCTTAAACTCAAGCATCTCATTTGTTCCTTCCTACCCATAGCCGCTGAGCTCCTTTTTCTTAACCAGGGACTCTCTCAAAAAACAAGGTTCTCTAAACATGTTATTCTTGCCTTTTATTCTGACAGGAACAAACTATACTCGCAAGGTTTCACTTTGAAGGCCTCCTACTTACCAAGTATACCTTTGCCAGAAAACAGCCTGTCCCAACACACTTGCCAGATCCTTTCTGATACCATTAGAATTACCTTTTCTTCTCTCCCCTCACCCCCACCCGTGCTGCACTAGCAAGCCTTCCAGTTCAGGTGCAAACCATCCCTTCTGTACACTTTCCCTAAAAGAGAAGGAAATGTTCCAGAAATGTGCAGGAGGGAGGGCTTCGCCATCTCTACAGTTTTTCCCATTTCTGGCCCCACTAGCACATGGCACAAGTAGCTGTTTTGAGATCACAACCCTGGAGTTTCTGTACTTTATCTTAGCAGCTTACTCCCAGAACTCACTTTGCAGGATGCATACCATTGGTTCCGACATTGACCAGAACTTCTGGCTTCTTACCCTTCCACTCAAGAATGCTGTGGACCTGATCTGAGATGTCTCTGACCCTGCCACCTGGGAGGTGACATTATGTCCAAGAATCTCCTGTCTGTTCCCCTAACTAATGAATCCCCTATCTTTATAGCTTGGCTCTTCTCCCTCCTGAGCCATAAAGCCAGATCAGGTGCCAGAGACCTGACTGCTATGGCTTTCCTCTTCTAGGTCATCCTAGCAGCAGAAGTGCAGGAAGGCACAGAACTCAGGTGCATCAAACTACACCAAGTGGGACAATTCAACAGCTCAAACTTCTACTATCTCCTCTGGCTCCCACAGCTGCTAAAGATGTCTAACATATAGGCTCAGGGTTTCTTCTCTCACCTGCGGTTCCAGTGGAAGTTGCAGCACTTGTCCAAGTACCGTAGCTACCTAGGGGACCCTCAGTCTCCCAGAGACCATTATTTCATGCTTTAAACAAATGTTTCAGATGATTGAAATCAGACTAAGATTTTAGGATAGCATCACCTGGGGTCAGAAGTTTCCATCTCCCTCGCCCTGTTTCACTGAGTCCCTCTTGTCTGGGTTCCCGGGGTGAGTGGCATCAGATCTCATCATGTTACTAGGCTGGTGAGACAAGTTGAAAATTACCTCCTGAAGCATTCTATATTTGGCAAAATGTGGCTTTATTAAAAGGGAATTTGGCTGAAGTTAAATTCAGTGTCCAGACATCAGGAATGAATGATTAAACAAAGAAAGTAGTTTTAATGCAAATACCACTGAAAATGTCATTCCGTATCAAAGCACTGGGATGGTTTGTTGTGCAGGATAGAATTGCCTTTAAAACCCATTCCTAAAAGATTTGAAAATGACCTTTATGACAGACACACAGGCCAGGCAGCATCTTATGGAAAGAAAGTACAGTCAACATTTTGGGTTGAGACCCTTCACAGGACAGGTGTACTTTTTTCTATAAATACTGCCTGGCCTGAGTTCCTCCAGCATTGTGTGTGTTGCTTGGATTTCCTGCATCTGCAGGTTTTCTCTTCTTTATAGTAATTTGATATTATGCTCTCCATAGGGTTACGCATCATTTTCACCTTGGATGAAGTATCGTTTATACAGAATCTTGTGTTTTACATCGAGGCTGCTTATAAAGTTGCTGTAAGTATTTGCAGAGATTAGATGAGAAACAAGAATAGCCAGGATAATTGATTCATGCTAGCTGCCTCACTGACAGCTGTTCAAAGTCAATGTGAGTGAGTACAGCAAGCTATCTGGGTGCTTTGTTGTAGAGTGGTGCACAGGTCACTCAGTCTCAGGGCTGAGTGAGAACAGAAAGATTACTGCTCTTCAACTGCGAGCCACACTGGAAGGAGTCAGTGTCAGAGTCAAAGGCAAGTTGAAGTTTTACAGAAAACATATTGGAGGATTGCAAGTGGAATACTTATTATTGAGGGGAACAGACACAAGGGTACTCTGTACTGACAGTCCATTTCCTTTCCCTCTCCTGACAGTCACCCACGTACCTGCCTCCTGCAACTTAATGGTGACTACTTTTCTGCAGCTCCTGTCAATCACCACCTCATTCTCCCGTGTGAGCTGAAGGTCATCGAGCTGCAGCTCCAGTTCATTAACACGTTCTGAGGAGCTGCTGCTTGGTGTATCTGGTGCAGATGTGGTTATCTGGGAAGCTGGAGATCTCCCAGAATTCCTACATTGTACACAGAGAACACAACAGCCCCTGGGGCCATCCTCACCACTCTAACATTGTACTAACAGATGAAGAGTGAAGCAGCTTACCAGTATTTACCTTACCCAAGTCTGTTCTCATCTGCACAAACTTGTGACTGAAATGCTTCTCTGCCCAGTTTTAGCATCTCAGCAGGGATCTCCTCTCATCTCAAGATGTATTTTTGAATCAGCTTATGTTGCAGGGATTTGTGTTTTATCTGCACCCTGAATCTGTCTTTCACACAAGGCCCAGTTGCCCTTGAATCAGGACAGCACAAATTAAATCTCTTATACAGCAGTGGTGTTTATTCAACAAAGCAGCGTTTCAGTCCCTGCAACAGTATGCACTGGGAAATACTTGAGTCAGAACTCAAAGATATTCCCCTTCCACTGAAAATGTTCCAGCAATTCATAGTATTTCTGTTATAATAACTATAAACATATTTTACAACATCAGTAACCCACATCTCTGTAGTATTTGATCTGTGTCTTATCTGCAGGGTTGCCTCTAATTGGATTTTGTCTACTTCACTAGACAGACTCCCATTCTCCCTGTTGTAATTTATGGTCATGTCCTATTGTGAGTGTTTATTTTTACCCCAGCTCTTCCCCACACCATTCAATAGAAATGCTTCCCCAAAATATGATTAAACTGTGCCTCCATTATTGATACCTTCATTATCCCTTTCCAGTTTATATGACACACAAGTTGACCATTATACAAACTTAACTAATCTTCTTACAATCCCCAATTCTGTTCAGGCATTCCCCTACTTACCCACACACTAAACCTCAAAACTGACCCTATTCTACAAAATTCTTCATTCAGTTCTGAAAAAACCTGAATCTAGTTTTGAAAGTAATTCCTTAGAAAGCTCACATGCAGGCTGTGTCATCACATCTCCTGTTGCAATAAATTGTTTTGAGATTGTTGTAGATCTGCCATTTGGTCTACAGACCAGTTTCTTTTCCCTTGAATAAAAGCTGGACCTTTCAGTCCAGGGATACTTCAAGTTCATGATTGATTAACTCATTCTCTTTTTTTAAAAAAATAATTTATTTTTATTGAAGTTCATCATCAAACAAACATTTCCATAAGATGTATTTCAGACATTGTACATATAATCATATATATCACAAATCTCTACAAAGTATTTATCTGAGGTATACACTCATAGAAAAGAGTGGAAAGAAAAAACAAGCAATAGGAAAGAACTATGTACAAGTAGGGAGTGATTTTTTTTTACAACAGATTCATTGATTTGTGAGAATAAAATCAGGCCTATGAGGCATTATGTAGTTGAACCATTTTTCCCAGTATGAATCAAATTGTTCCAAATTGAATAAAATTTGCTTACATTTGATTGGATTTAATAGCCCGTTGACATTAAAAGAAATGAATTTTACCTTGTCCTTAGCCATCTGTATTTATCTGTCAATGTATCATTGAAATTAGAATAAAACTTAATCGATCTACTCCCTGAACAAATAAGAACCAAGAAATGCAAATAACAACAAAAATGGCAACGAACGTGTAATTCCAAGGCTGAGGTCTCTGGTAGATGACCCTGCGTTGAGCTAGAGGAAATGTCTAGCTGTGGGGGATAACCCCTCCTACTTGTGAGTTGAGGGCCCCCATTACAGTATTCATAAAAGTCAGTGAACAAATCCATTACACAGAAAAGATTTCCCTGTGTACTAATATATATATATATATATATATACTAGTATACACACACTCACACTCATTTTGGTAGGGAAAAAGGAGTAAGTGAGCGAATAAAGAATAACAACTAAGTAATATAAAATCCACATTATAATAAGTATTTCTCAAGATAGGTATATCACCGTCTACTTTTCCTTCCGTTTAGCTTCTCAACATTTTTAAAGTTAGCCAAACCTTATGGCTCTTCTGAAAGGGGTGAGGACTGTCTTTCGGAAACTCCCGGTCTCTTCCTGATATATTTCTCTCGGCCTCCTCCTGTCTCCTGCCTTCTCGTTTCTCGCATTACTTCCCAAGCGGAGCAGGATAATTCCTCAGTCAGGCTTTCCCTCGTTTTGGTCATGCTGACGGGCAACCCTCTGGCCTTCATGTCTGTAGTCGCCTCTTCCACTGTCTGGTACAACCGCGTCCCGTTGTCATAAAACACTCAAAGTTTAGCAGGGTACGTAGTTTGAAATCTAATCTTTTTTTGCTTTAGTACTGGCTTTACTTCAGAGTATTCTTTGCGTTTCTGCAGGACCGCGGGGGGGGGGGGGGGGGGTAATCTTGGTCGAAATATATTAATTTATTGTCGTAAAACACTCTTTCTTACCCCAGGCCCTTTGTAGAATCTGCGCCTTGGTGCTGTACCGCAGGAATTTAATTATTATTGAGCGTGGCTTTCTATCCAGGGTAGGTTTTGGAACGAATGCGCAGTGCGCTCTTTCGATTTCCAGCTTAATAACAGAGGGAAGATCCAGCGCGTTCTGCAGTAACTATTCGACAAACTCCGTTATAGACGAGCTCTCCGCTCCTTTGGGAACGTTGTAGATTCTGATATTTTTCTGCCGTGATCTTCCCTCCAGATCAAGCAGTTTACCTTTTTGGTGATGTATTATTTTTATTGTCTTACTCAGTATCCGTTCCACATTTTGAACGTGATCTTCCACCTTCTCAATGTGAGTATCTGCTACTGCTATTTTTTGATTAACGCTGGCGAGCTTTGCCTTAATATCACGGAGCTACTGCTTTATATCTTTCTGGACCTCCATTATTTCTTTCAGGATTTCGAAGATATTTGTCACTTCGACTGAACGAGGCCCGGTGGCTGCCTTGCTTGCACGCGGTCAGGTCGGAGAGCCGCTCGCTGCACTCCTCTCGGACGCAGGCTCTGCAGTGTCGCTTTTTTAATTTCCATTTCTTCTCCCCATTCTTGCCCCTCTTTTCAGTTCAAATATTTTTGAAAAATATTATATTTGATGGGTTAACGGGGCTTAATATGCGTTTTTCCGGAGGAGCTTGTGACTTAAGCTGCCATTCTCCTGATTAACTCATTCTCATTGTTATTCTTGTCAGACCAGTCATGTATCCTCAGAAACAGAGTCAATGAAGAGCTCGTTGTCGTCACAAGGCATATACACAGAGTACAAATGCCATGAAAATTACCTTTTTGCAGTGGCACAGAACGTGACAAAAATAAAAAGTTAACAAATTACACAGATTATACTGTTTATACATGGGCCAAACAAAACAAATAATGACAGTAGTGCACATTTTAAAAGAGAAAGAAAATACAAACAGGTGGAGTTCACACTTCTGCAGTCAGTTGTAGAAGTGATGGTAGTTAACCCTTGATGTTTGGGATTTCAGGCTGCTGTACCTCCTGCCTGATGGCAGCATCAAGAGGGCATGGTCCAGCCAATCTAGTTTAAATCATCTATCATCTTATACATTGGGGAGGGGAGACCTGCCGCAGACTGGGAGACCGTTTCGCCGAACACCGGCACTCAGTTCTCCAGCAGTGGCGGGATCTCCCTGTGGCCACACACGTCAATTCCACAGACCACTCCCACTCCAATATGTTTGTCCATGGCCTCCTCTACCATCAAGATGAGGCCACATGCAGGTCAATGGAGCAATACCTTATCTCCCACCTAAGTAGCCTCCTACCTGCCGGCATGAACATTCAACTCACAGACCTCTGTTGATACCCCTACCCCCCCACTTACCCCATCCCTATCTATTATTTTAGTCTGGTTCTCTTTCTCTCTCTTTTCCCCCCTCACTATAATCTGCCCCCAGCCCTACCTTTCTTTCTCTTTTATTTCCCATAATTCTCCACCTTCCCCCTAGCCCATTTCCCTCCAGCCTATCACTTCCCAGCTCTCTACTTTATCCCTCCCCCCACTTCTTATCCCCCTCAACCATCCCATGTTACTTCACTCCTGATGAAGGGTTTCGCCCCGAAACGTCGTCACTACGTCCTCCCATAGATGCTGTCTGGCCTGCTGAGTTTTGCCAGCATTTTGTGTTTTTATTTATTTCCAGCATCTGCAGATTCACTCGTGTTATCATCTTAGCACTTTCGCTGTCTGGTTCAAGTGCAACCTGTCCCTCTTGTGCAGGTCTCCTCTGCCCCCAGAAGAGATCCCAGTGGTTCAAGAGTACCCATCCCTACACTAGTTCCTCAGCCACATGCTCATTCAGCCTACTTTCTATCTCTGACTTCGCTTGTGCATGTTATCACTACCCTCAACATTTTGCTTCTTAATTTCTTACCAATTGCTTATACTTATGCTGTAGGACCTCATCCCTTGTATCTGTCCTTTGTATCAACATTTACAACGGCCTTTGGCTGTTCACCTTCCCCTCCACCTTGAGAATTTTCTACAGCCACTCAGAGACATCCTTGATCCTAGCACCTGGGAGGCAACATACACTAGCATTTCTCTTGCAGGCAACAATCTTCTGTCTGTCCACTTCACTTTCACTCTGACTGCATCCTTTCTGAGTCTCAGAGAGAGTGCCCTGACTGCTGATAACCCTGTAAGACCATCACTCTTAGCAATATCCAATGAGAATACACATTAGTGAGGGGAATGGCCACCCCTGAAAAAACATCACCCTCAGCGATATCTAACAAGACTACTTGCTAATGAGGGGAATGTCCACGGGGGAATCCTGCATTTTCTGCCTATTTCCTTTACTATTCCTGCTGGTCATTTATTTTAAGAACCTGTACCTTGAGTGGGACCAGCTCTCAGTCTCAGCTATAAAGCTCTCAGCTTCCCTGATGACCAGCACCAACTCCATTTGTTGAGTCCAGTCTGTTAGGAGCTGCAGCTGAGTGCACTTCCCACAGATGTAGCCACAGAGGTTCCCCCATTTTCCACATCTTGCAGGAGAAGCATTCAATTACCCTAACTACCAGTCAACCTACAATGAATCAAACACAAGGACCAACAGCAAACTAAAACTTACCTGTAGCTCATCACAGTATTTTTTAATTTTAAAGGTCCACCCTTTCACTCAATACCTATACAGCCTCAGCTCCCCATTCTTAAAATGGCCACTCCACTGGATTGTAGCTTTTTATTGACTGCTGGTAATTAGTTAAATTAGCCATTAACTATTAATTAACAAGTAGCAAACTTGCCTCTTAAATTCCTGTAGAGTGAAACTCACAAATAAACTCCAAGACCGACTGCTGTTAAACTTGCTGCTGTTGCTCCAAGTCCCGAGTTCTGAATTTCAGAGTTTGTTATGTGAGCTTGCCTTGGCTGTCATGTGTTAGGCTTTCAAAATGGGGCTACTACTGCTGCTAGTTCTGTCTGTCTGTTTCAAAGGTTTCAAAAGTACATTTAATGTCAGAGGAATGTATACAATATACATCCTGAACTTCTTATTCTTTGCAATCATCCATGAAAACAGAGGAGTGCCCCAAAGAATGAATGACAGTTAAATGTTAGAAACCCAAACCCTCCTAGCTCCCCCCCCACATGCATAAGCAACAGCAAAGCAACAACACCCCCCACCAGCAAAAAAAAAGCATTGGTGCTCCCACTGAGCACTCAAGCGTGCAGCAAAGCATCAAATAAGACACAGACTTGCAGTACCCCAAAGGCTACTTGTTCACCTGGTATTTGACTTACTACAGTCGGCCCTCCTTATCCGCAAATTCAACCAACCGCGAATTGCGAAAACCCGGAAGTGCTCTTCCAGCACTTGTTGTTCGAGCATGTACAGACTTTTTTTTTTCTTGTCATTATTCCCTAAACAATGCAGTATAGCAACTATTTTACATAGCATTTACATTGTATTAGGTTTTATAAGTAATCTAGTGATGATTTAAAGTATACAGGAGGATGTGCGTGGGTTATTGTGGATCGGGATCGAAAAAAATCGTTAAGTTCTCTTACTAAGTAAGTCGGAACAGGTACATCTAGTATTTAGCGTCAGTTAGTCAAACGTTTGTCTTAGTATATAGTATATATTTTACCTTTCTATGCATATAGAACACTTAAGAACGTATGTTTCAGCGCTGGGCTCAGGAATGGAAGTTCCCGAGTTTATTCCAGTGACAGACCGCTCCCAAGTGCGCTCTCCACCGTGCCAGATTGATGTGGAGGATCAAAAACCCAAAACCCAATAATTAAACCATTGAGTTGCTTAGTAATAATTGTAGCTTTCATCGGGGCAGAGCCTTTCTCTCTTTATCCTTTAAAATTGTTCCGATCGTTGACCGATGTAACCAAATGCTCTTCCAATGACCGATGGCCTTTCACCTCTTTCCGATTACTTTATTATTTCCATTTTATTTTCAATCGTGATCGTGATTATTTTCGTGAACAGAAACACTGCGGATTCAGAGTTCTGCCACCAGGTCCTAATGTCCAGTGGTCTGCGACAGGTTAAATAAGGTCTGGGGTCTCGCTGGGTCCTAATGTCCAGTGGTCTGCGACAGGTTAAATAAGGTCTGGGGTTCCGCTGGGTCCTAAGATTCACCACATTGAGACAAGTTGAATAAGGGACTTGAGCAGCTGCGAGGGGTCCCGGAACCAATCCCTTGTGGATAAATAGAGGGCCGACTGTACAGTCATTCTCTCTCCATAATAAGGGGTAAAAGAGGTGTCCCCGTTTCACAGTGAGAGGGGAGACATAACAAATGACTAGCTGATTTATGATGTTAAAAGTCTGTTGCATTGCTTTTTCCAAGCTCTGTGTCCAAAGAACTCGGGTCTCGGGACACACAGCCAACAGCCAGCTCATTGCTTTCCTTCTTCCATCTCCCATGACACACGATTTCCTGCAGAGAGGCACTGACCTCGAGTCTGCCCGCCTCCAGAGCAATGAAATCCTGGAACCCAGAAGGCGCTAATCTTCCAGGCTGCGTTCTTGTGATATCAAATAGCAACCAGTTGTGAGAGTGGGTCCCATTCCCGCAAAGAACTGAAGTCAGCATGTAACTCCAGGTCAGGGTCTTCAAAAGAACACTGAAAGGGAAAAAAAGAGATATCAAAGACAGAAATTGAGCTGTTTCCGAAGATGTAAGCAAAATGTTGACTGAACCAATGTGCCCATGATACTGCTTTACATTCCTCCTGTACCTTTGTGCATGTGACGAGAGACTTGTCTTCCTTGAGATCAGCATAGAGTCATAGAATACTTCAGCAAGGAAACAGGCATTAGTCTGGACCAAACTATTAATCTGCCTATTCCTATCAACTTCCACCCACACCATAGTTCTCCGTACTTCTCTCATCCACGTACATATCTAATTTCTCTTAAATGTTGAAATCGAACCCGCAAGCACCAATTCCACTGGCAGTTTCGTTCCACACTCACCACCCTCTGAATGAAGACGTTCCCCTTTAAACATTTCACCTTTCAATCTTAACCCATCACCTCTAGTTCTAATTCCATCCAATCTCAGGGGGAAAAGCCTGCTTGCATTTATCCTATCTTTACCCCCTCATAATTTTGTATACCTCTGTCAAATCTGCCCTTATTCTTCTACCTTTTAGGGAATAAAGTCCTAACTCTCCTTATCACTTGGGCCCTCAAATCCTGGCAATGTTAATTTTCGCTGCAGACTGTCATTCTTATTGACATCTTCCCTGTAGGTAAACGATCACAGCTGTACACAATACTCCAAATTAGGCCTCACCAATGTCTTGCGCAACTTCAATATAATATCCCAACTCCTGTGCTCAATACTTTGATTTATGAAGGCCAATATGCTAAAAGTTTCAGCTCTACATTTCTGGATCCCACCAGGAGTGCTTTATCCTTGCGGGAAGAGCTCTGCTATGCTCAGTTCCCAGTAGGTCACTTTGAATTGTCCGTGCACTTGCACTTTAGTGTTCACCTGCACTGTTGTTTCTCTGTAACTTTTACAGTTTATTTGGCATTATTATGATTTGATCTGTATAAGAGAAGCTTTTCCCTGTGTGTTGGTACATATGACAACGGATACCAATTCCAGTAAATCTGGTATCACACCGCTGTACTGTTATAAGTGGGACATTGCAGCTGGGTTCAGTTGCAGGCTGAATGTGGTGATCTTGCTGAAGTCTTTGAACTGGATGTGTTCTCCACTGATCTCATGAGACCCTGCTATTGAATGCTGATTTAACATTGTGGTTGTCACATGTTCATGATTTCAATAACAGCAGACAAATAAAATTGATGTGTGTCCTTTTTTCTTAGGATTATGGCATGTGGGAGCGAGGAGATAAAATGAACCAGGGAATAGCGGAGTTGAATGCAAGCTCTGTGGGCATGGCCAAGGTAATGAATATCGCCAGTAAACTGTAGTACAGAATGCATTGGCTAGGCAATTGCAGCTGATATTCAGTGTAGGGAAGTTTAAAGCTAGATATTAAGAATGAAGAGAAATAATCTAAAGTGGTGCAGTTTTACACGGAGTGTAAGAACCTGAAGGTGTAGGACGAGAAGTGTTAGGATGGGAACCAGCTTCTTCCCCCAAGCCATGAGAGCACTGAACTCCCTGCCACTGGCCAGGTCTCATCACGTATGAAGCGCCAGTCATGTTCTTCTGTTTACGTTCTAACTTGTGTCATAAATGCACCTTATTATTTATTAAGTTATTTGTGGTAATATTACTTTGTGTGGTCTGTGCGGATCCCTTGGTCCGGAGGAACATTGTTTCAATTGGTGATGTACATGTGTACAATAATCTTGAACTTTAACTTGACCTTGAATGAGACTTTAAAGGTAACAGGATTTGTTGATAGAACTGTTTATTTTGAATAATGCTTATGAAATCTTTGATTTTATTAATAGAAGAACAGAATGTGAAGGCAACGAACACACGAGGTTCCGCAAGTGCTGGAAGTCTTGAGGAACACTCATAAAGTGCTGGAGGATCTCAGCTATTCAGGCAGTAGCTCTGGGGGGAATAAATAGTCAGCATTTCAGAAGTATCTTCATCTTTATCCTCACAATGTTTCATCCATAACCAGGTGTCCTTCTTGTTGGAAAGTCTAAAATTCTTCTTAGAATATGGAGTAATATTGTCATTAATTTTAAGGGCTTTGACCAGATGGGCTTACTGCCATCAAAAAGTCAGAATGGACATGTCTGAATCAGAATCAGTTTGTTATCACCGGCATATGTCGTGAAATTTGTTAACTTAGCAGCAGAGGTGTAATACAATACATGATAACATAGAAAGAAAATAAATAAATAGATCAATTACAGGAAGTATATATGTGTAATTAAAATTAGTGCAAAAACAGAAATCATAAAAAAGTGAGGTAGTGTTCATGGGTTCAATGTCCATTTAAGAATCAGACGGCAGAGGGAAAGACCTGTTTCTAAATCACTGAGTGTGTGCCTTTAGGCTCCTGTACCTCCTACCTGACGGTAACAATGTCCTGGGTAACGGGGGTCCTAATAATTGTCATCACCTTTGTGAGGCATTGATCATTGAAGATGACTTGGATACTACCCAAGATGGAGCTGACTAATTTTACAATTTTCTGTAGCTTCTTTCGATTCTGTGCAGTAGCCCCCAACCTCCCGCCTATACCAGAAGTTTTTTAGGTGACAAACCAAATCTCCTCAAACTCCTAATGAAATATAGCCACTGTCTTACCTTCTTTATAGCTGCATCAATATGTTGGGACCAGGTTAGATCGTCAGGGATCTTGACCCAGGAACTTGAAATGCTTACTCTCTCCACTTCTGATCCCTCTATGAGGATTGGTATGTGTTCTCTCGTCTGAAATCCACAATCAGCTCGTTGGTGTTACTGATGTTGCTGTGACTGTTGTTACTGATGTTACTGTTGTTGCTGTGACTCCACTCAACTAGCTGGTGTATCTTGCTCCTGTAGGCTCTCTCGTCTCCATCTGAAATTCTAATGATTGAGATGTGCTAATCATTGTACAATGTTCAGTTCTATTCACAACTTTAGGTTCAGATTTGTATTTATTTGTTATCATGCATGCATTGAAACGTACAGTGACCTGTCTTGTTCACATTAACAACCAGCACAACCTAAGGATGTGCTGGAGGCAGGGAAGCCCTCATGTCACTGGACATTCTGGCACCAACATAGCTTGCCTTCAATGCTCAGCAGAACAAAACAGAACATAATAACAGCTAGATAATCCCTGATCCTCCTTCCAATCATGAACAGTCCTCCAGCCCCAGGCCAGTCTTTCAGTCCCCTGTGGACTTGTGGATTTGCAGATATTGGGCCTTCAACTTGCCCAATGGACTTGCAGGTTCAGGGGTCTGGCCACTGGGCCTCAATATTTGGCTGGACTTCGGGCTTCTGTTTTCAATATCGACCCTCATTCTTCATCATTGACTTGTTGAATGAAGACCCCGCCTGTACTCCAGATCCTGAACTCTAAGCCCCAAATACTGGTCTCACCGATTCACCAGTCCTCGTTCCTTTGGTCGTATTGAACTTCAAACCAGGAACCCATCGATGACTTGCTGAGCTGGTGGTTGTGGGGGGTGGCCACCAGCCCTAATTCTTGCTGGTCTGCTGGCCCGACATCAGAACCTTTATGCCCTGTCCTTTGTCACACATCAACGTGGAATGCAAAGAGGAGGTCTCGAGTTTGGCCTGACCTCTAACTCCTCCACAACTCTGTACCTAAACCCTGAGTTCCCTCTCTATCCCCAAAGCCAATCCTACAAACCTGAAAAAGTAACTAAGTCTGAGCCAGTAGCTCAACAGAGATGCAGCTCGGTGACGTCCTTGGGTATGTTGGTTGTTAATGCAAACAACACATTTCACTGTAAGTTTTGCTGTGCCTGTAAGGAGTTTCTACGTTTATCCTGTGGCTGTGTGGGCTTCTTCCGGGAGCTCCAGTTTCCTCCCACTGTGTGAAGACGTACGGTTGGTAGGTTAATTGGTCATTGTAAATTGTTCTGTGATTAGACCAGGATTAAATAAGTGGGTTGCTGGCATCGCTGCCGATTGGGCCGGAAGGACGTTCTGCTAAGTAAATACCTGGGTCCCATCGTGGCATCCTGACAGCTTAATTAGACCGGGAACATGAGTATCATGCTTCCATTAGTAGAGAGTGGAGCTGGGTTTTCTTTGTTGATTCCCCAAAGTCTTTTTTACCACACAAGGCTAAAGTCAGCAGGGTATTGAAACATACACTATTTGCAGCTCCAACAACAAAATAATTTTGCTTGTTTAACTGTCACCCTGTCCAAGTTCAATATTGTGGACCACAAGTCCTGTTTTGTACTCAGTGAGCATAGAATAACACAAGTTAATGTTGCAGTTCACAGCACAGGCATGTTTGTAGGGCAAGTGGGGAGTTAGGGATGGGAAAAAGGTTACAAAGCTTTGTCGTGGCAGTTGGTTGCATGTGACAGCTACAAAAAATTTATGCTTGCTTTGCCTTTCTAAGGAGGAATTTGACCCCAGTGAAATCTGATATAAAGAGTACTCCTCTATAACAAGCCTACCCTGCGGTGCTCAAAAGTATGACAGAGGCCCCATCTCCAACCTGTCTTGGTTCACCAATGTTCCACTGGGGTTAATCCACTGTCACCATTTAAAATACTTATCATGAGATCACTTCAATGTAAACATTTTGGCTCAACAATACTGAACAAAGAAAGATCACCATGAGTTATATTCAGAGTTGCAGATGAAAATGGAGAGCTTAGGAGTAGGATTCGATTTTCCTGTTGTTTTGAGGTTCCTGAGTAAAGAAAAACTGTTAAAATGCTTAGTATGTATAGTTCACTCACTCAGTTAATGTGATGATTTTAGATCTAACTTCTCAGACTTAAGTTGCAGGCTCAAATAATCGATCTCAAAGCACTCAGCGCCACGAGTTACATAAACTAAAGTCGTTTAAAAGAAGTTTGACATGTCTAACTCTAAACCTCTGACTGTTGCTTCAAGAGCAGACAGAGTGTTACAGTGGAGGCACACGTTAACGAACTGTCAGTGATGGGCTTCCATTGAACAAGGTGCATGTCCCCAATCATTTGCACAGAAAGGATATTTAAGAAAATTAAGGAATTGTGTTAATAGCAATTCATTAAAAGATTTGAGATGTATTAAATGCACATCTCTGTTCCTCTTTGTGCTTGAAAATTGTCAAAATTTAATTAAACTTAAAGTTTAATTAAGTTTAATTGTACTCCAGGCTGAGAAAAGCAGACCAGGCTTACCCAGTGATCGTTGAAACGTGATTAATTGAATTCCTGTTGTATGTTCATAGAAGCAAAACATTTACTTCCATGAACTGGGTGGCAAATTCAAGTGAATTTTACTATTTAAACCAGCTGAACCAGTTTGATGTGTTTATACAAATGATCAGCAATGCTTGAATTGGGACAGCCTGGGTAATGGTTGGCTCCCAAGTAGATGGGGCAGGCCTAGCTTGGATGTTTTTGGATCCATTTAATTGTCCTCTGTATTTGCAGGCAGCTCTGGAGGCAATCGATGAGCTGGATTTGTTTGGAGCCTGTGGAGGCCCAAGATCAGTCATCCATGTTCTTCCGGATGAGGTACAACATTGCCAGGTAATCCTGAGGGAATGCTAGGAATTGCCCACTACTATGTGTAGGTCAATTGGTCTATTACTTATACGGAGGTTAGAAATGGTCTTGCATATCAGTTGTACAGACTAATTCACCTTGTACTAAATCTACAGTATATTCAGCAGCACGAGGTAAAGCAGTAACAGAATGCAGAATAAAGTGTGAGAGTACAGAGGCAGTGCAGGTAGACAGCAATGTATAAAATCACAACAAGGTAGATCTGAAGTTGCAAGAACAGGAAAACAGATTATTATCTGAATGGTGGCCGATTAGGAAAAGGAGAGGTGCAACGAGACCTGGGTGTCATTGTACACCAGTCATTGAAGGTGGGCATGCAGGTACAGCAGGCGGTGAAAAAGGCAAATGGTATGTTGGCATTCATAGCAAAAGGATTTGAGTACAGGAGCAGGGAGGTTCTACTGCAGTTGTACAGGGCCTTGGTGAGACCGCACCTAGAGTATTGTGTGCAGTTTTGGTCCCCTATTCTGAGGAAAGACATTCTTGCCATGGAGGGAGTCCAAAGAAGGTTCACCAGATTGATTCCTGGGATGGCAGGACTTTCATATGAAGAAAGACTGGATCGACTAGGCTTATACTCACTGGAATTTAGAAGATTGAGGGGGGATCTTATTGAAACGTATAAAATTCTAAAGGGATTGGACAGGCTAGATGCAGGAAGATTGTTTCCGATGTTGGGGAAGTCCAGAATGAGGGGTCACAGTTTAAGGATAAAGGGGAAGCCTTTTAGGACCGAGATGAGGAAAAACTCATAGGGCCAAATGGCCTACTCCTGCACCTATTTTCTATGTTTCTATGTTTAAGTCAAGAGTCCATCTTATTGTGCAAGGGAACCATTAAATAGTCCAATAACAGCAGTACAGAAACTATTCTTGAGCCTGATTGTACATGCTTCCAGGCTTTGGTATCTTGTAGTGGGAGGGGTCTTTGATTATGTTGGCTGCTTTACTAAGGCAATGAGAAGTGTAGACAGAGGGTAGGATGGTCTCCATGATGTGCCAAGAGCTTTGTCAATGTCTCTGTGATGTGCGTGGCTGTGCTGACAACACTGTGGTTTCATGCACTGTGCAGAGCAGTTGCCACTCCAACCAGTGACGCTTGCCAAATTTCTTCAGCCTCTTGAGGAAGTAAAGGTCCTAGTGAGCTTCCTTGGCTGTGACATCAGGACAGGAGGTTCACTCCTAGGAACTTGGAACTTGTAAAGTTAGAACTGAATTTGGCCACGTAATCGTGTGTGTGTAGGGAGTAGGGTAGGAGGCTGAGAATACAGCTTCATTGGGGACCAGTGTTTAAGATATTTGATGTGGAGGTGTTACCTCCTATTCTTGTTGATTACAGTCTGTTAGTCAGGAAGTCAGGATCCAGTTGCAAAGAGAGGTGATGTGTCTTAAGTCCAGGGATTTGGAGATGAGTTTGCTGGGAATTACAGTACTAAAGGCATGACTAGATTATAAACCATAGGTGGTCCAGAGATGAATATAGGGTTAAGAGATGCCTTCTGCCATAGACCTGTTCCAGGGCAGGCAACTGCAGTGGGTTGAGGTTGTCTGGGAGGCTGGAGTTAAGGCATGCCATGACCAGCGTATCAAAGCACTTTGTGATGGTGGATGTTAGAATTACTGGCTGGTAGCCATTGAGGCACATTACTTTGTTTTTCTTACACTCTAGGAAACTGGTCTTCCTAAAACAGATGGGAATGCAGCGAGAGGTTAAAACTATTTGCAAATACCTGTGCCAACTGATCTGCGGAGGAGCTAATGACGTGGTCTGGGATACAATTTGGACCAGATGTTTTCCATGGGTCATTGATCAGTCCAAGTACATTGGTTTGATTGCATTTAATTGATTTTTTTTCTTCTATTCCAGTCCATTCTTCTTTCTATGCTACCCAGAGCGTCTACATCAAAAGAGATTGATGCTGGGCTGCTTTCAATTATTTCCTACCCTGCCTTTGCTGTGGAAGACATTGATCTGGTGAATGTGACAAAGAATGAAGTCATTACCAAGCTGCAAGTAAGCTCCCGTACATTCAACAACTGTGTTTTCTGCAGCTGATTTCAGTGAGATTCAACCCAAGGAATTGGGAGAATCTTGATTTGGAGACAATTGCATGTTCAAGTTTATTGTTGTCATGGGCATATGAACACAATGTCCTCGGTAAAGGGTGCAGGGTATGAAAGTGAGCTTTTACTGGCAGCAACACTACATTATGAGGACAAATATAAATAAAAATAAACTGAAGATAGCATAAATTTAACATAACTTTTATATGCAAAAAGAAGTAACAACACGTGTAAAATCAAAGAGAGAGAAAAAATATTTAGTCCATTGTTTTTCAGATTGATTCCTCTTGGCAGTGGGGAGAAATTAAGCCTTGACATTTAGGTCTTTAGGTTCCCGTGTCTCCTGTTCAATGACAGCATTGAGAAGAGGGCATGGCCCACATGGTGGGGAGTTCATGATGATGGATGTTGCCTTCCTGAGATACTGACTCTTATATATGTCCTTTCCAATGTCCTCGGTAAAAAATTGGTTAGGAGGATGAAAGCGAGTGTGAGAACAATGCAGCAGTAAACCAGTTGACAGGAAGTGGATAGTAGCACTGTGTCTAGAAATTACAAGGATGACGCAACTGAGAACTATCTGTGTAATTATATCGATTTCTCAAACGTCAATTTCTCGAACTTCCAGTAATTGCCCTCCCCCGTTCACTATTTCCCCCTCTCACCTTTTCTCCTTACCTGCCCATCACCTCCCTCTGGTACCCCTCCCCTTTTTTCTGTGGTCTTCTGTCCTCTCCTATTAGATTCCTCCTTCTCCAGTCCTGTATCTCTTTCACCAATTGACTTCCCAGCCCTTTATTAACCCCTACTACTTTGTACTTCTTCCTCCCTTCCCTCATCTTCTTACCCTGACTTCTGATCTCTTTTCCCAGTCCTGATGAAGGGTTTCTGTGCAAAACGCCGTCTGGTCACTCTTTTCCATAGGTGCTACCTGGCCTGCTGAGTTCCTCAAGCATTTTGTATGTATTATTTTGATTTCCAGCATCTGCAGATTTTCTCTTCTTTATGTATAATTATGCTGATTGTGCCAAATGGATTTTGCAGAAAATAATTTGTTGCAGATAGTTGCAAAGGATGATTGATAAATAAAATGAGTGGTAGAGTAGCAGATGAACTCACTAGGGAAGTGTAAGATTATTCACTCTGGATTCAAGAACAGTAGATTTTTAAAATGAAGAAGAAGCAGCAATGGTTAGAGGTATGACTACCGAAATCAGCAAAGCAAAGAGATAATCCCTAGAGCTATAGGACACGCTGGCGGTTTTAACTCCTGGCAGCTGAAATTGTGAGGGGTAGAAATTATGCTCCAGCATTGCAGAATTCCAGTTAATCCTTTCCAGAGACATCTCATCTCCTCTAATCCACACAGCTATTCACTCCTGTATCACCTTTCATAGAGAGGTAACTTGTTGAGGACAGTCATAAAGAATTGAGGGGATAGACAACAGAAACCATCTTGCAGGCAAACAAAAGGGTTAACAAAAACAAAAAACAAAAAAAAACTCAAGGTTAGATAGCTATTATGTGATGTTCCTTCACACAAAGGGTAGTAGGACTCTTAGCTCGGCCTCCCCCAAAATAATGTGGTAGAGTGTCATTGGAAGGCTTCATCAACTGAAATTGGCTGATTTATGTAGGCAGGAGTATTAATGGACAGACAAGATCAGTAATGGAAATGATGCAGGTCAGGCAGGACATCTGTACCCCTGTACTCGCTGGATGGACTGAGTGTTCACCTGTCACAAATGCTAAAGGAACTCAGCAGGCCAGGCAGCCATCAATCCCAGGGGATCATGGGTTTGTGTCTCTGGTAGACTGTGTCCTCTCTAGGGTGCAAGCTTGGGTGGGAAGGATTGAAGAACTGGCTGTTGCCCATGCAGCGGGTTGCCCCTCTCCACGTCACTCATGTAGTTCAAGGAAAGGGCAAGTGCCGGTACAGCTTGGCACCAGTGTCATCGCAGAGGTTGCCGAAAAGAGGTTGTAAACAACATCAAACTGCCTTAGGGACCAGATTTCTTCCTCGGGATTTACTTCCAAAGCCTTTCCCATGGGTTTTCCTACTCCTAGGTGGGCTGCTGTCCAAGGCTTACGAGCCCCACCTGCCTGAAAAAACTGGTTTTGAGGTGCCGGTGGTCCACCTTTGCCCCTTCCCTTGTCAGTAGAAGCAGTTCTGCCGGGCCTGGTTATATAGGTTATATAGGTCACATGTAAAGGCCAAGAGTTGGACTTGGTTGTCAAAGGCTGTTCGAGACGCACACCATTTGGAGCTTATCCCCACTATCGCCCCCAGCTATGACAACCTTAGGAACCAGGCATCTATGGAGAAGAGTATAGTTGATGTTTGGGGCTGAGACCCTTCATCAGGACTGGAGAGAAAAAACGATGAGTCTGAGTTAGAAGGTGGGGGGAGGGGAGGAAGAAAGACAAGGTGATAGGTGAAACCGGGAGGTGGGGGAGGGGTGAACTAAAGAGTTGGGAAGTTGCTTGGTGAAAGAGATACAGGCATGGAGAAGGGCGAGTCTGACAGGAGAGGACAAAGGCCATGGAAGAAAGAGAAGGGGGAGGAGTACCATAGAGAGGTGATGGGTAGATTAAGGAGATAAGGTGAGGGAAATGTGAATGGGGAATAGTGAAGGGGGAGGGGACATTACCAGACGTTTGAGAAATCAATGTTCATGCCACCAGGTTGGAGGCTACCCTGATGGCATGCAAGGTGCTGCTCCTCCAG
Source organism: Hemitrygon akajei (assembly GCF_048418815.1). Lineage (NCBI taxonomy): Eukaryota > Metazoa > Chordata > Chondrichthyes > Myliobatiformes > Dasyatidae > Hemitrygon > Hemitrygon akajei. Next base: position 103,185,286 of record NC_133128.1, on the reverse strand, counting down.
CCTGAGTGAGGTCTCATCATCACAGTAGGAGAGGCCATGGACAGACATGTCAGAATGGGAATGGAAACTGGAATTAAAATGGGTGGCCACCGGGAGATCCCGCTGTTTCTGCCAGATGGAGTGTAGATGTTCAGCGAAGCAGTCTCCCAATCCTCTTTTTACAATATTTTTATTCAGAAGAAAAAAAAAACAAGATTTACAGAGTGCAACACATAGATACATCTCAACATAACTTGAGTACATTCATATATTGTGATAAAATTGATCAAAATGTTATAGCATGACACATAAAGGTATACCACTCTGTAATCAAAAATTTAAAGATAGGTCATACATCATAAAAAAAATTACATAAAAAAAGTCAACCCCCTACCAACGAAAAAAGCTGATGGATGATAATGGATAAATTAGAAAAGAAAACATATTCGCTTAAGAGAGGATAAAACTATACATAAAAGTCTGTGCACTGTTAAACTTTATAAATTGGAAAAATAATTTAGGAAAGGTCCCCAGATATCATAAAAAGATTGTTTCGAATTTAAAACTGAGCAGCGGATCTTTTCTAAATTTAAATAAGACATAATATCACGTAGCCATTGAAGATGTGTAGGAGGGTTAGATTCCTTCCATTTAAGCAAGATTGCTCTCCTTGCTAAAAGAGAGGTAAAAACTAAAACCTGTAGGTTAGGAGTATTTAAAGTAATATCTTCATTTGCAATAATACCAAACAAGGCAGTAAGGGGATTTGGGTCAAATTGGACCCTAAAAAGTTGTGAGAAGGTATGGAATACTTGCTGCCAAAACTTTTCAATTTTAGGGCAAAACCAAAACATATGAATTAAAGAGGCAACAGCAGAGTTACATTTATTACCAAGTGGAGAAACATTCGGATAAAAACTGGACAGCTTCTGTTTAGAAATGTAAGCTCTATGAACCACTTTAAATTGTAGAAGAGAAAGATGATTTATTAACCTGTTTAAGAATTTTATTCCATTTATCATCAGAAATCTGACAATTTAGGTCATCCTCCCAAGTTTTTTTTATTTTATCCAGAAAGTCTTGTCTAGATTCAATCAACAAGTTATAGATACCGGTAATAGAACCATTAACAAAAGGTTTTAAATTTAAAAGATCGTCCAGTAAATTTTTATCAGGACCTATAGGAAAAGTAGTTAATTGGAAACGTAAGAAATCTCTAATTTGAAGGTGTCTGTAAAAATGTGTTTTTGGTAGTGCAAATTTATTTGACAATTGGTCAAATGAAGCAAGAGATCCTGAGATAAACAGGTCCCAAAAACACTTAATACCTAGTTCATCCCAATCCTTAAAGACTTTGTCAGTCATGGAAGGATAAAAAAAAATTAAGGAGAATAGGAGATGATAATGAAAAATTCGCTAAACCAAAAAATTTCCTCCCAATCCTCAATGAGTCTCACCGATGTACAAGAGGCCACACCAGGAGCACTGGATACAGCCCCTGGAAGGACTGTACGGGACCCTGAATTGTAGTGAGGAAGGAGGCATAGGGGCAGGTGTAGCACTTGTTCCGCTTGCAAGTGCCAGGAGGAAGATAAGTGGGGAGGGACAAATGGAGAAGGGAGTCACTTTGGCAGTGATCCTGCAGAAAGCGGGTGGGGGAGAAACGGCAAGATGTGCTTGGTGATAGGATCCCGAGTTTCAGTTGCCAAGTTGCGGAAGTTTCAGAGAATTATGTGCAGGATACAGAGGTTTGTTGGGTGGTAGGTGAGGACAAGAGGAACCCTATCCCCGATGGGGTGGCGGGAAGATGGGGTGAGGTCAAACCTGCGTGAAATGGAAGAGATGCGGTTGAGGGTGCATTGATTCTTCCCTTGCTTTGAAGAAGGAGTACATCTCTTTGCTTCTGGAACATAGTCTCATCCTGAGTGCAGGTGTGGCGGAGATGGAGGAATTGAGAGAAGGGGATGACGTTTTTACAAGTAACAGGGTGGGAAAAGGTATAGTCCAGGTAGCTGGAGAGTCAGTGTGTTTATAATAAACATGAGTAGACAAGCTGCTTCCAGAGTTAGAAACAGAGATTGAGAAAGGTGGGGGGGGAGGTATTGGAAATGGACCAGGTAAATTTGATGGCAGAATGGAAATTGGAAATCACTGAAAAGATCTAGAGTGTGTGAAGAGGCACAGATGTAGGTAGGTAGGATCTGAACTGGGAGGGATAAAACGGAGTCGAGGCATGCAGATATGAGTTCAGTGGGGCAGGAACAAGCTGAAACAATGGGTCTACCTGGACAAGCAGGTTTGTGGATCTTGGGTAGGAGGTAGAAACGGGGTGTGGGGTGAGGGAACTATGAGGTTGGTGGCAGTGGATGGGAGATCCAGAGTTAATCAGGCCAGTAAGGGTCTCGATCCAAAATGTCGACTGTACTCTTTTCCATAGTTGCTGCGTTCCTCCAGCATTTTGTGTGTGCTGCTTTGGATTTCCATCATCTGCAGATTTTCTCTTGTTTTTGAGTGTTCCTTCCCTCTCTTGTGACTGCAGGGCTGTCTATGCCCACCTGTAGGGTTGCAACTCACCATGGAAGGAGGAGGAGAAGCCTCTGGTGAGCTGATTACCAATACCCCAGGTGAAAGGCCAAATCATTCAATGGACTGTTTTATTTGTCTGATGTCTGTGGAACTGTGCAAGGCATGTTCTCTGAGGTCAATGAGCACTGGAGCACTACATTTTGTTGATATTATTTAAAAATATTTTATGCAGCAGCCTACCTATTGGACCTTTAGCCTTCATGGATTGTGTCTAACTGGTACTTTTATCTGTGTATTATGAGGCAAAGCTTGCTGGTTAGGTGGGAATTCCCTACAGAACATTTGTATGGGGTGGACACTGTGTCACTACATAACAGATTTATCTCTAATGAAAGCTTCATATTTTGCAGTGGTATGTGGTCTAGCCCATTGTGCTTGCCCTGCCCAAGTTTTCTTAGTGATTGTTTAACTTCTGTTGCACAGGGACGATATGGCTGCTGTCGATTTCTAAGAGATGGATACAAAACTCCAAGAGAGGTTGGTATACAGAGATTATTTAATGTTGCTTATTAATTGATACGTGCATCATTTGACCAAATGGGAAATCTACAAAAATCAATGAGTCAGATCCTAGTGAAGATAGCTAGTAGTTCGAGGCAGTGATACTGCTTGGCTCCAATGAATGTAGTTTGTGTTTCAGAATTCTGCGTTTGAGCGCTGTAGCATGTGCATACGGAAAGCTGTTGCAGTCACTTTTTCATTTATTAATTTTTCAAGAGTTATGCAAGGAAGTACAGTGGATTCTGGTTAATTGGGACACATTGGGACCAGTACATTTTGGCCCAATTAAGCGTTTGCCCCGGTTAGCCGAGGTTTCATGGAAATAATTAAAAGGTAAAAAAAGGAAGTTACCATTTAACGGAGTAACATATTTTGTATTTAAATGAAAACAGAATAAATTAGAACACTGTCAGTACTACTACAGGACTGTAAAGCTGTGTATTTGTTCCTAATGGTTATCAATGGAGGAATTCATCCAGTGTACACTGATGTAAATGAACAAAATCAGTGCAGACATCTAGCATAGATAATGGACTGTCTTCACACCATCCTTTCCTCCAAATCTTCGTTTTCATTGTAACATTTAAGGTGATCGCTAATACCTTCAAATTCTTCGTAGTTCCTTTCTTGTTAGAGCAATGAAATCATTTCATTTTCACTCCTGGCCATTTCTGGTATCACCAAACCTGAATTCTCGAAACTGCAGTGAGCAAAACAGTTCTGAGTTGTCTTACTGTTTATTTCTCACCAACCATCAGTGACAAAAATCACTACTTTTACAACACAAACACATTCAACTGACCCTTGTTAAAAACTGTTGGCTTTAAGCATGGTGTAGTGTCTAACGGCCACACAAGTGCCTGTGACTGATGACAGTTAGAAACTGTTTGGTGACCGCCTCCATCCCCAATTACATGGCATAGGTCCCAAACACACAAAGGGAATCCTGTCTATTTTGTTGATTAGTTCTTGTTCTTTAAGAGTTGGCTGCCCCGATTAACTAAAGGCCCAATTATCCAGAATCCACTGTTTTTATTATTTGTTTTGCCTAGTTGGCCATGAGGAAGTAAGGGTGAGCCACTGCAGTCCTTCTGATAAAGTTACTTTCCCAGAGCCAAAGGGGTGGGAGTTCATCCTGAGATGATGAAAGAATGGCTTTATACTTCCGGGTCATTTGATGAACAACATGGAGGGTTAACTGTAGGTGGTGGTGTTCTCTTTCACCTGCTGCCTTTGTTGTGTTGGTGATAGAGATCACAGATTTGAAAGGTGCAGTTGAGTAATGAGTCCATTCAGTGGTTGGTGCTGAAGGCAGTATGTACCCGTGGTGGACGGAATGGATGTTTTGTGTATTGGACGCAGTGCCAATCAGGTGGGGTGCTCTGTCTTGGGTAATTTAGAATTTATTCCAGACAAACGGCTGAGATTAGCACTTCATACCTGACCCTTCAGCTTCATGCTGTGTATCCATTGTGCTCAGTCTGTTTGACACAATTACTGACCTTCACAAGAGAGATAAGTATTGCTAACTGCTTTGATGTTTTTTGTAACAAATTAAAATTACAATTTCCTGTTAATTTCCACTTTTAACTTGGTTTTATGTGATGTTGTTTTTATTTTTAAGTCTATTACTTAAACAGTATTTTAGAAGCATTTAGAATTGATGGACAATGTGTTTGACAGCTCAAGTTGTGAGTGGTAATTGGGCACTCCGTGGGTGAGGCCCTTGTATGTGCTCTCTGCAGCCTCACTCCCACCATGGACCACACAGCTTTTGAAACCTTTTGGTGGTGATACTGGGAGCTTATCTGAAACCATATGAAGGCAAGTGTGGTAGTGAAATGTGTATGATCTGTGGGCTGGGTCCATCACAATGTGCAATTCATGCTCTTCGCTGAAGCTCCTTCACTTAACATTTTGTAACCATCCATAGATGCTGCCTTCAAATTTCAGCATATAGGTTCAACACAGCCACGTGAGGTGTAGACTTTTTATGAATCCTCTCAAGGGAGTCAGTCAGAGAACAATGCAATACAATGCAGGCCACAAATTTATGCCAACCACGGTGCCCACCCAGCTCATTCCTATTTCCTGTATTCAATCTTTATCCCTCCAAGGTCTACCCCTTCATGTCCATCCAAGTGCTTCATAGTTGATACTATTGTACCTGCAGACAATTCAATACACCCACTCCCTCTGGCAGACAATTCAATACACCCACTCCCTCTGGCAGACAATTCAATACACCCACTCCCTCTGGCAGACCATTCAATACACCCACTCCCTCTGGCAGACCATTCAATACACCCACTCCCTCTGGCAGACCATTCAATATACTCACTCCCTCTGGCAGACCATTCAATACACCCACTCCCTCTGACAGATCATTCAATATACTCACACCCTCTGGCAGACCATTCAATATACTCACTCCCTCTGGCAGACCATTCAATACATCCACTCCCTCTGACAGATCATTCAATACACTCACTTCCTCTGGAAAATCGTGCGATATACTCACTCCCTCTGGCAGATCATTCAATACACCCACTCCCTCTGGCAGATCATTCAATGTACTCGCTTCCTCTGGCAGATCATTCAATACACTCACTCCCTCTGGCAGACCATTCAATATACTCGCTTCCTCTGGCAGATCACTCAATATACTCACTTCCTCTGGCAGATCATTCAATTGACTCACTCCCTCTGGCAGATCATTCGATATACTCACTCCCTCTGGCAGATCATTCGATATACTCACTCCCTCTGGCAGACCATTCAATATACTCGCTTCCTCTGGCAGATCACTCAATATACTCACTTCCTCTGGCAGATCATTCGATATACTCACTCCCTCTGGCAGATCATTCGATATACTCACTCCCTCTGGCAGATCATTCGATATACTCACTCCCTCTGGCAGACCATTCGATATACTCACTCCCTCTGGCAGACCATTCAATACACCCACTCCCTCTGACAGATCATTCAATGTACTCGCTTCCTCTGGCAGATCATTCAATATACTCACTTCCTCTGGCAGATCATTCAATATACTCACTCCCTCTGGCAAATCATGCGATATACTCACACCCTCTGGCAGATCATTCGATATACTCACTCCCTCTGGCAGATCATTCGATATACTCACTCCCTCTTGCAGACCATTCAATACACCCACTCCCTCTGACAGATCACTCAATATACTCACTCCCTCTGACAGATCACTCAATACACCCACTCCTTCTGGCAGATCATTCAATTCACCCACTCCCTCTAGCAGATCATTCGATATACTCACTCCCTGTGGCAGATCATTTGATATACTCACTCCCTCTGGCAGACCATTCAATACACCAACTTCCTCTGGCAGATCATTCGATATACTCACTGTCCAGTGCATGAAAAAGTAGCCCTTAAGGTCCCTTCTAAATCTTAACCTTCAAGTTGTGCTCACTAGTTTTGTACATGTGTATTTTGTTAATCCTTGAAAATTGGTACTGTTTTCATTGTCTTTGAACATCATAACTTTGCAAGTTAGTTTACAGCAATGACAAAGTCTCTGTAATTGAAGATTGTCTCTATTCTCAGGACCCAAACAGGCTGCACTATGATTCTGCTGAATTGCAGTTGTTTGAAAACATTGAATGTGAATGGCCTGTGTTCTGGACTTACCTCCTCATTGACGGAGTATTTAAAGAAGATAAGGTGCAGGTAGGAAGGGGCATGGGGACTCACTGGTGATGTGATAGGCACATTTTAATGATAAATATAACCTCCGGTGCACGATCATTATAATTCTATTATAATGTTCTATTATAGTTACACTAACCTGCTCTAGGTACTTTGTTTTAATAGTAATTTCTAGAATCGAAAGCTGTGGGAAATTATTTCGGGCAAATTCCAGTGTGATATATTATTTGCTTGAGTCTGCAGTGTGCTGCTTGCCTTTCAAATGACTTGATAACATTTTCTTACTCCAGTCTGGAATGCCAAGTAAACCCACCAGATTAACTGGGTGCAAACCCTCCCTTCACTCTCCATTTCATGCCCAATGCAGGAATGCAGTGGATGAAGAAACTGAGGAAAGGGAATGGCATTTTTACTGGAGACAGGTTGGGAAAAGGTTTAGTCATAATAACTGTGGGAATTGGTAGGTTTATAAAAGGTGTCTGGTGACAGTTTGTCTCCAGAGATGGAGACAGAGAGATGGAGAAAGGGGAGAGGGGTGTCAGAAATAGGCAACGTGAATTTAAGGGCAGGGTGGAAGTTGGAGGTAAAGTTGATGAAATTGACAAGCTCAGCATGGGTGCATGAAGCAGCTCCAATGCAGTCGTCAGTGTAGCGGAGGAACAGTTAGGGAACATTACCAGGGAAGACTTGGAACATGAATTATTCTATGTAACCAACGAACAGACAGGCATAGCTGGGGCCCATGCAGGTGCCCATGGCTACCCTTCGAGTCTGGAGACAGTGAGAGGAGACAAAGACATTGTTGAGGGTGAGGACCACTTTTGCCAGACAGAGGAGACTGGCACTGGTTCTTTCACTGATACAGAAGCGAGAGTTTCAAGGCCTTAATGGGGTATGACGTGTATATGGATTGGACACTCATGGTGAAATGAGGCGTCAGGGCCAGGGAATGGAAAGTTACTGAGGGGATTAAGAACATGAGAACTGTCGCAGATGTGGGTGGGAAGAGACTGAACCAAAGGAGGAACTGAACAGAGTCGAGGAGTGAGGACACAACTTCAGTGGGGCAGGAGCGGGCAGAGACAATAGGCCTACCGGGACAGTCAGGTTTGTGGTAGGGGGTAGGGGGCAGAATCGGACAGTGCAGGGTAAGGGGACTACAAGTTTGGTACCAGTGGGTGGGAGTTCTCCAGAGTTGATGAGGTCTGATATGATGGTCCGGAGAGGGGACCCCTTCAAGGGGTAGGTATGAGGAGGTGTCTGAGAGTCACCACCAGGCCTCAGCAAGGTAGCGGTCAGTCAGTATACTGCCTGTTGATTTTTATCAACACCATTCTTTTCACTTACAGTCTTTTCTGTGTGACAGCAGTATGGCTGAGCGTTCATTCGGTATTTGTCTGGTGCTGTGGAGCTTTTGGAATGCAGTAACTGTTTAGCTAGTGGATTGTGCAACAACAGAGGAGGTGGGTGGTTGTAAAAGCAGAGCAGGAAGTGCACGAGTCCCCTGTTGTCATTCAGACACATTGTTTTCGATACTGCGGCAAATGGCTTCTCAGAGGAAAGCAGCACAAGCTGGTGAATTATGCAGGACTGACAACTTAATGTTCCAGGGGAAAAGTGCTTCAGATGCGACAGAGGGTGATAGCAGATCAGATCAGACACAACAGGAGGATACCAGATCAGATTAAATCAGACCCGACAGAGGAATAGCAGATCATACCAGACATGACAGGGGGATAGCAGATCAGATTGGACATGACAGAGGGGGATACCAGATCAGATCAGACATGACAGGGTGATAGCAGATCAGATTGGACATGACAGAGGGGGATACCAGATCAGATCAGATCAGACATGACAGATGAATAGCAGTTCAGATCAGATCAGACACAACAGGAGGATACCAGATCAGACACGACAGGGGGATAGCAGATCAGACGTGACAGAGGGATACCAGATCAGATCAGACATGACGGGGGATAGCAGATCAGATCAGACCCGACAGAGGGATAGCAGATCAGACATGACAGGGATACCAGATCAGATCAGACCCGACAGAGGGATAGCAGATCAGACATGACGGGGATACCAGATCAGATCAGATCAGATCAGACATGACAGAGGGATAGCAGATCCGATCAGACAAGTCTATTGTCATTGACACATGTTATGACATTTGTTGTTTTGCAGCAGCAGCATAGGACAATACATCAAAACGCTATAAATTACAGTGTGTTAGAAAATACATAGTGCACAAAAGAGAACAAAATAGTGAGGCAGTTTTCATGGGTTCATGGACTGTTCAGAAATCTGATGGCAAAGGGGAAGTGGTTGTTCCTAAAATGTTGAGTGTTTGTTTTCAAACACATACTCCCTGATGGTAGTAATGAGAAGAAGGCTTGTCCTGGATAATCTGGGTCCATAGGACATAGGAGCAGAATTAGGCCATTCAGCCCATCGACTCTACTCCGCCATTCAATCATGGCTGATGCCGGAAACCACTCATCCTCATGCACCTGCCTTCTCACCATATCCTTTGATGCCCTGACCGATCAGGAAATGATCAGCTTCCGCCTTAAGTATAACCACTGGCTTTGGCCTCCACCCACTGTGGCAGAGCATTCAACAGATTCACCCTTCTCTGGCTAAAAAAAATTCCTCCTTATCTCCTTTCTAAAAGGTTGCCCCTCAATTTTGAGGCTGTGCCCTCTTGTTCTGGGTACCTCCACCATAGGAAACATCCTCTCCACATCCACCCGATTTAGTCCTTAATGATGAATATTGGTTTCTTGAGGTACCGCTGTTTGAAGATGTCCTTGATGGTGTGGAGGCGAGTGCCCGTGACGGAAATGGCTGAGTATACAACCCTCTGCAGCTTGTTCTGATCCTTTGCATTGGCACATCCATGGGACAACCTGTTAATATATCGGTTCTAAAATTTGCAGTGGAGCGAGCACAGAATGAGCTTTGTACTTCTGTGCTTCTTCACTGTTCTATAACACTACATTGACACTGGATAGAATTGCTGAAGGATACTTTTCATTTGTGGCAAACCTATTTACCACCTCATATATATGTACATTTATTCTCTGCATAGAAGTCCTACACTCCAGTGCCACAAATTAAAGAATTTCCATTTTAATACTGTAGGAAGGAGTGCAGTAGAGGAACTTGATAAGCTGTGGAGCAGTTCAGGAAGGGTGATATGGCACTATAAATACTCTCTTTTACATGGTTACAGGTTGAAGAGTACAAAGAAGCCCTGGAAGAAATTCTTTTAAGGGAACAGAATGGCATACGGCTAATACCAGAACTGTACGCTGTTCCTGCTGAAAAGGTCTGCAATGCCTTCATTACCAATCTAAAGCTCAGAGCAGATGGTTTTATTGAACAAGTTTACAGTATTATCACCAAGAAAGTTTGCAGTCTGAATTGACAGTGATGTGTAATTTAGTCAGTTGATCTGATGTTATGTCAGCTAAAGTGAGTGTGTTATGCAGAACTCCTTCACTGTTTTGATTATAATAATTATTACATTATTATTAATATTCCTTCCCGTTGAATGGGTAGGTTTTCTCCAG